>NC_066326.1:4083100-4165600 GCF_022539315.1 Serinus canaria | reverse complement strand
ACTCATGTTGACAAGGAAAAGGGAAGAAAAACCTATTCAATTAGAACATCTTTACTGCTATTTAGAATGCAGATGAGCCCCTCAGCAATGAGGAAATTAGTATTTTATGGTGAAGCATTTATATAGTTTATTCTATATTTGAACCATAATAAATTACATCCATTTTTTACAAGAATTATAACTGACATGCTGTCAGAGCTGTACATGTACAGCCTTAGAAATATACATAATACTTTGAAAGCTGTCACATTCAGTACAGTTGTAAACATCACCCTGGGTTACCAAACTGTTATCTTTAGGTTTACTTCTGCAGATAAACCACGGGATCTTCGCACATTTCAACCAGAAGAAAATCAATTCTCCCTCAAACAGTTGCACAACAGTTTACCACTCGTGTTTAAATGCACAGCCTTGTACTAGCTTGGATCCCAGTTTGGGTCTGTTTGCAAAATAGCCTCAGTTATGGGCTTTGAGTTAGGTCTGGGAGAGCCCCAGAGTGACTCAGTGTCCTCCCTCATGCTGGCGTTCTTCAATCCAAAAGTGCCACAGTGGTTGATTCCTTTTATGGAATATTCAGATGTATGTATTATATTACAGTGCTATTTCTGCAGGGTTACTTTTGTAGACTGATCCTTCTGAAATACTGTGTATAAACCTGTTTTCATGAGTTTGCTGAATTGTTTTAAAAATATTATTGGAGAATCATAATGTTGCAATGGGATTCTCTAGGAGGTTTCCAATTCTTCAGAATCATTACTCTTGACTATGTTCTTTAAGATGTTGACAAAAGCTACGTCAGATGTTACCTAATCATTGGAAATTTCCATAGTTTATTCCCTTGTATGCATTATTTTCTACTTCACAGTACAAACCAAATGCAAAAAAGAATAAGGGTTTCCAACTGGAAATTTTATATAATTAATTAATGAACTCAGGCCTCGAATGAAAATTATTTTAAGCAGATCTGTGATTCAGCTTCAGCTGCAGGAGGATCTGGTTAAATGGCAAGGTACTGCTAGGGTACTAAAACATTCAGAGAGATGTGGAGAGTAAGCAAGGCTAGATGAAGCTAGCATGGAAGAAAAATGCTTTAACAGATATTTTCATGCAAGGGTGGTGTGAACCCTTGTGTCCTGAGGAGAGCCTGAAGTTTGGGCACTGGTGGCTTCTGCCCATCAAGTAGAGCAGGAAGGGGTAGGTGCTGAGCCTGACAGCTCCATCCAGATGAGGATTTTGGGTCTGACTGGAGCTAGGCTTGAGACACCAAATGGTCAAAAAACTGTGGCAGAACAAACAGATCAGCTGTCGTCAAAGCTCAACAACGGTGGACTTGGGGATGTGGGTGGAATTCAGGTACCTACACCCCATCTCAGCTGGCTCCATCTCCTTTTGGGATAATCCCTTAGAGCCTGCCAGTGCTGTCAGGTAATGTAATTTTTTTTTTCACTTCAGGCAGTAGAGGTCTACACCAGAAAACTCCTTGGATGGGCTTGGATGCTCTTCCTTCACAGAGCAGGAAGATGTCTTCCATTCTTTCTGATCTGAGGTCTGGTAGCCCTAAATGCCATTGCAGTGCTGGCCTCAGTGGTACAGAGAGGTGAGGAGCCCCAGGAGCACCCACCACTGTGCACAGCAACACTTATGCTGTTGTTACAGTTAATTTCCTCCTCTCTTTGAACCATCTAAATTCAGCAAGCATTATCCTTCTGCTATTTATGTAAATGTTTAGATTAGGTAATATTTTATTCTACAGTGAATGACACCATAATCCTCCTTATTCTTCTCATTTATCATAAATATTTAGTTTGTTTTTAGCTTGTGGGACTAAACACAACATCATTTTCATTACTGTGAAATCTTCCCCTTTTCTTCTCCTGCAAGCGTTCTGGGTCCCCTGGCAGTACTCTGCCTCCCAGAACATGCTAATATTGCTTGCATTACTGCAGGATTACCACAATGAAGTATACACTTGGTATTATAATTCATAATGTTGCTTTAAAAGATTAACCACTCCCACGGCTGTGTCTGGTAATTACAGAGCAGACTTTCTTTCTTTTTTTTAAAACAAAGAACAGCGTGCACAAAATGACTGGCAAGGAGGTAGGTGATTGGGGTGTGCTTTGTTTTTCAACCTCAGAGAAAACCAGATGCAAAATTGATAAAGGAGACCGAGAGTGGGTTTTAAGCTAAGGTACTTCAGTATATTAGTAATTTAAGAGATTTATATAAAGGAGATGGCACTGTCGGCCCCTGGAATGTCACAGACTGATGCTATTGGCAATTGCCAGCTCAGATGGCTCTCATGAACAACCCCAAAATAATTAATAGGCCTTCTGGAGTTTTCCAGGCAAGTGAGTATGCTGGTAAAAGAGCAATAGTTAGTTTAGCCTGTCAAGGTTCATTCTTTTTCAAAACTCCAGTCCTCCCTTGATGCCCTCTAATGGTTTTTTGAAGCACCAAAATGTTTTTGCGTGAACAACATTACCCATTGTGCTTTAGTTAAATGCATTTCGATGTCAGACATACTCCTGGCTCAAAAATGGCTGTTGCCTACCCCTTCCTGGGGGGATCTCCAGGGAGGGCAGCCAGATTGACTTTAATTGGCCAAAGACACAGGATGGGCTCTTAATGCAATAAACCGATCGGGTGTGCAAAGTCACATTAATATGTGGAAACTTGATCAGCTTTTATTAAGGGATCAGGAAATGCTTTAATTGCTGAGTGACAAGAGCACTTGTTTGTTTAATTGCTTGTTTGTGTTTGTTGGAAAGCCTTGGGGGATGTGGTAATTTGTCCCATTGTTGTTTGAAAATGGAGGTCTAGTAGCCAAACCAACAGCAAATGACAGACTCTGGTCTGGTACCAAGTGTTGCTTCATCAGTGTTTACCACGTTCCCAGTTTGGAGAGGATGGCAGCCTTTGGAGCAACAAAGTAGGATTCTCCTTCCAGTCTCTCCTTGCTTGCATTGTCCAGAGCTTCCACACTGTGAGAAGGTCAGAATTCTTGTACTTAAATGAGGAGTTAGTCACTGTCTGTTAAATGAAAGTAGCATTTAAAGACTGCTGCATGGTAGAGCAGCACTTAACAGGTTGTTCTGTCTTTCACAGCTGGGGATGTAATGGTTGCATGATCCTACATAAAACTCCTAAAAGATCTCAGAGCCTGAGGCAAAGTCCATTGAAACTGTTGGTGTCTTGCTTGTTGGACTGGCCTTTGATCAGATGCTAATGCATAGCAATAGCTTTTCTATACCTTTCCTGAAAGGGGTTTTAGCATGGAATTGTTCCTTGCTGTAGGACTGCAGCAGTCCTTGGAATAGATCTCTCCTGGCTGGAGCTGACCACAAGCCTCTATGGTACAATGATGCCTGGCATTCCATGCTGGGAAGAAGTATTAGGTTTGCTGTAAATTTACATTAAAAGTCCCTGGCTAGCAATTATTCTAAATATAAAGCTTCCTGAGATCCTAATATTTTTTCCTCTAGATTCTTGCCTTACTTTGGAAGTTAAGTTTGTGCTCCTGGAAAAGCTTTCCTTCCTGTTTTCTGTAAATTTGCCTTTTTAAATACTTTCTTGATGGAGGAAGATAGAGGGTCACTGATGATTAGAGTTATAACTGGCTTTCCAGATCAGTGTCCAGCACTGTAGAATGCATCTACTTCTGTAGAAGGAGCCTAGGAAAAGTCGTATCAATATACATTACAGGCTTGTCATAACTCACTCATTTCCTATTTCGAACAGGAGGAAATATACTTGAACATATCTGTTGTATCTGTCAAGACTTCTCATTTGTCAAACTATTAGTGGTCCCTCTGTCAACATAAATAAATCTGTCCATAAATCTTGACAGGTATAATCATTTGTTGCATTTGAAAGGCAAGTCTCTAACATTAGACCCCTTTTGATTCCTAACATGATTATCTTTAAAGAAAGACATTTCAGATGCCTTCTGAATCTGGCCTCTGTCAAATGATTTCTCCGCTCTCGCTGAGTTATCTACTTGTACAAAGTAAGCAAAGGCATAGTTCCTGCTGTCAGCTCTCCTGAGGACCACACGAATCACCAGCACCGCAGCAGCTCCGAGGCCTCATCCTGCAAGTGATTATGTCCTGTTTGTCAGAACAGGCTGCTGACACACTTATTGTTCTTTACAGCTAGGTTGCTCATTCCTATTTTGAGCCATTCTTCTGGCACCAGTTGTCCTTTCTTTACTTCTGGGAAGCCATCGAAGAACATTCTTTGAAGGTGTTCAATCGGATGCTGCCGATCTTTTCAGTGCTGTTGTTGCTGGCAAACGATCCGTACCTGTACAGGAGAGTTAAGCCTCTGAAATGGCTGCTAAAATATGGGCTGGCATCACTTTAGATTGAATTCCATAAGTCCAACATGAGCTTCGCAAGCTCCCCCACTGCTCTGGGGCACACTGAGCAGCTCCAGCCTCCCAAGGCTCTCCTGGGAAATATGATGTGACCTTATTTCTATGTTTGATGGCCTAGTGATAGTAATTTTGCCTGCCTGATGAAGTTAGCAGCTATCTGGCATTCACCAAGCTGGAATATGAAGTGAGGGTCTTTGGCCAGAGCTCAGTGTCTCAGCAGACAGCTCTGGCACACGACCCAGAACCTGGTCAGTGCATGCATACCGAAAGGCAGCCAGTGAGTCCACAGCTCTCATGGCTTCATAATATTCCCTGCCACATGGAAAACCTAAAGCACAGGCTTTGCAAATGAGAGTGAGTCAGGAGGTTGCTAGGGCTGGGTTTGTGGGAACTGCACAGTAAAGAGTGGATCCCCAGGGAGCTCCAGCAGGAGCCAATGTAGTTGGTATCAAAGCTCCTGCGGTGTCACAGGCATGTCCAGCTTATACAGCCACGGGAAATTAGCTGGTGAATGCTGGAGGAACCCAAGTCTAATGTTTTCCCTTCAGTCTTCTGACAGTGAAGTAAAGAAAGCTCTAGTGTTTTCCATAAAATGTATTTAAAGTTCTAAATCTTCCCTCTTTTAACTTTACACTCCTTCAAATCATCTGCGGTTTGCTACTGGAAAGATTTTTAATTGACAGAATTTCAACTTGTGTTCCAAAGAGACTCATTACTTCACAGATTCTTTAGCTTCCTGGGGCCTTGACGTCATGGGGATATTTCTTGCTTTCTTCAGTGGATCCTTACCACTGAAACCAATTTTTCAATGAGCTTCCGAAGAAGCCTCTGTACCAAAAATTTTGTCCAGACCTTATGATGGCTTGTACAGGATGTCCAGATGCAGGGTGTCAAAATACATCTGTTAGATAAGGTTTTAGTCTGAATCACAGCTCTCAATGCATTCTCTCATTAAACAGCTTTTTTTTCCATGTCGAGTCACAATTTAGGATAGTATTCCAATGGAGCAGACAATACACCAGACCCATGGGCATCTAGTTTGCTACACCCTCATGGTAGGCTGGAAAAAAATGGGAGTTCAGTCCTTCATTTCACAGCAGGGATCCTAGAGAAGTAGTTAGTCAAGATGGTGTTTGAATTAAAATACTTGGAAATATATAGTCAAAGAGGAAATTTGTCTATAGCCTTGCTGACAAAACTCTTGGTTTGTGAAATTTGTTGAAGTCAGGGAGATAAACACCTTGCTTTTATGCATCTGCATGTTATGGGGCATGTGCTTAAAAAAAGAATACAAGTTCATCTGGGTTCACACAGATACCCACATGTGTTGATACCATTGGAGGGTCTGTAGGACTCTGCAGCCCCAGGTGAGAGCTTCTGAGGGGCTGAATTCCGGAGGTGGATACCTAGATTGATCTATCCATGCCTTTTGCATCTGTGCCTGTCAGTGCCCCCCACAGAACGAGTTTCCATGAGCTCCTACCACTGCTGTTTCTGGTTCTCTTTCCCTGGGCCAGAAAGGGTGCTGGGCTCTACAGCTTCCTTTTCTGTTGACTGGCAAGATGGTACTTTGTCAGGTAACTGCTGTTGCCACCAACTGCAAAGCTCACTAGAGTATAATGACACCTTCTGAGCCGCTTCTTTTATGCGTTAACCTACTTGGAAACAGAGGCTCATGTGCAAATTCCCACTGTATTTTGTGAAGGCTGGAACATAAGCCAGATCTGAGCTGAATTTCCCCTTTCCAAGAGCCAGCTGAATCAAAATCCCCTGATGCAGACATCCCCAAATTTTATGGGTGCAAAAGATGTCTTGATCCAAATTTTGCAGTTTGCTCCCATCTCTGCTTAAAACATAAAATGTATGTTTTTAGGAAAAAAGGATATAAACATCTTGTTCATGTTTGAGCTGAGAATGTCTTTTTTCTGTAGGCTGTCAACACAACTTCAAATGCATGCAGCCTGTCCAATCTGACAGACAATTTGCATATTTGTGGAATGCTAATGCCAAGTTACTGTATACATTTGTACATGAAAGCATTAGAAAGTTTGAAGGATTAAAGGTGGAAATGTATCCCCCTCGGCCTCGATTAGAGATCAAGACAGCACATCAATAGATGGCAGACAAATAACTGCTGCTTTGCCATTTGGAATGGCTTAACCCAAAAATAATAAAATCCAAGCTATTTCCTAGGACATAAATAGCTGAGGGCTTTACATGTGCTAATTGCCAGAGCATTGTTTTAGCCTTTTGAGAGTGTAATGTGAAGTCTGGCACATCCAGTGTGAGCCCTCTGACACAGTGATTGTCCTTTTGTTCTGCTCTAGCTGCGTGCCTGGACCACAGCTAGAGCTCCCAGAGCCACCCCAGCCTAAGGCATCCATGCTGATGTTTAGAACTGAGCCTTCCTTAGTTGCTCTCAGGTCCTGGAAGGTTCTTTGAGGCCAGATGGAGGTGCTTGGCCCATGCAGAAATGACTTAGTTTGCCATGAGGAGGGCATCAGGAGGAGAAGCAGCAGGTGCTCAGCAGTTTCCCGTAGAAAGATGATTGCTTTGCATGCGTCAAGATATATTTTGGAGCCTGGCTCTAGACCCAGAGATTTGAAAATGGAGACTTGGAGTCTTAAAAACAAGATATGCTAAGGAACAGTTTTGCATGGTTCCTCCTAAGGATCAAAACCTGATACTATTTATTTAACTTGTGCTAAAAAATAACCTCAATAAGATGTTCTAAGTTGGCCAATGGATATAATTTAGGCCCAGACATTGGCAGCACAGGACAGAGAATGCAGGAGCTAGTCAAATCCTTCCTCCAGTCTTTGATCCAAAACATGAATATTCCTTTGATTCAGAAAGGGTTTGGCCAGCCTTTTTCGCAAACGGTTGCACGTCTCTGCGTTTTCTGGCTGGGGGAAGTGGAAGTGGCAGAGCCTCAGATACCTGGGAACCAAGAACTGAAAACTCTCCTGGAAACTTCTCATGGTCTAACGAAATTCCCGGGCCAGCTTCCAGCCTGAGCGGATGCAGACAATGAGCCAAAATGAACCACCAAATCTGTCGAGACTCAGTCGTCATTTACGAAAGAGGACTGGGATTTGCAAGTGAGTTTGTAGGAGCTGAACACCCAAATCTCTTTAAACCCCAGTGGGACTTTTGTTCCTCTCTTTCTTGTACACCACTGAAAAGCTTTGTCTATTTATTTGAAATATTTTGAAGACCTCAGGCAACACTTTCATTACAGACAAACCTCTCCACCAAAATTAGAAAATCACAAAGTTTTAGCTGCAGTCGCTGAAAATCTGTTATTTAACACACCTACCCAAAAAGCCCCAGGCTACACCAAAACTCTTGACCAGAGATAGCTCTGTGCTGTCACAAGACAGATCTATCTTTAGGTACCCCAGTTTGAAAACTTCACCCTTAATGCGTTCAGAAAAACTACGTTGTTGTTTTAAAGTACATTACTCAAACGCTGAGATGCCTTCCTACTGGGAGCAGCGTTACAAAGCCGAGCTCTGCCTGGATGCCTATCCAGCATGGATCTGACAATTCACATGTAGGAAAAGGCCTCTCATGCATTCATAGTTTAGATGACCTCCATATATTTGTTTAAAAAATAATTAGGCTTGCTTAGCTTTTGTACTGTTGCATTTTCCTTTTTTTTTTTTTTTTTAAGTAGCTTTTCCTGTAGCACTCCCAGGCCAGTACAATGCTGGCTTTTAAAAGTGATTTGTCTGTTACCAGGCCGTTTTAAACTTTTACTTCCTAAGTCCTTGCAAACCAGCAATACAAGGAGACTAAAAAAAAATCTCCTGGGGATTGTTTTTATAGTAACAGTGAAAGCTTAAAATGTTGCAGCAGCAGCCAAATTATTTTTCTTTTGGTGGAAACAATACCAACAACTGGAGTCTACGCACAAAACGGATTAAAGCTACCCATAAAAATGACTAACAAATGAGTGCTACATTTCTTTTTATCATTTACTCTTTATAAAAAGCGACAGTTTGAAGGCTACTAATTTGGCAAGTTATTTCCCCTTCATAGTCATGGTTGTTCAGTAATTAGAGGATATATAAAACATGGACATTCTAGTGCAGTCCAACATTTTTGTGTGCTTTAAGATAAAGTCCACTTCCTTTATTTCTGACTAATGGAAAGCAAGGTAGAGTATCCAAAATTTAACTGCAGGACGAAGTTTGTTTTCAGGCAAAACTTTCAAGAATAGTCTCATGACAAAATCCAAGTCCTATTTGCACTCCTAAATTGTTCAGAATGAAGATGTCCAAAGAAATCTAGTAACCTCAGGGCATAGAGGAGTGTTTTCTCCCCTGACTAAACAAATGACTTCTTGAGCACAGCTGAAATCAAACATTTAAAATATTATTAATTACTAATGCTAATTGTTGAGAATTTTTTTTAAAGTCTTACGTGCTTTCCATAGGTAGGTAATTATTTTTTAAAGTGTATTGCTAAACACGATACTTGGTGTCTAAGCCCTCCATCCCTCTTGAAAATAACACGTATGTTTTTAAGTCACTTAGGTGGGTTTTGAAATCTTTGCCTGCTATTTCATCATGTATTTTCTGGCAGTGGCCCTTTCTATACCTGTAAGTAGTAAAAAATATATTGCTCCCTCTGAAAGTGAAGAGCTAAAAATAAAACAGGACTTGGTTTAATCAACATGAAGGCAAACTAGAAAGCCATTAGTTGAAGAAAATGAAATAAGAGAACTCAAAAGGCCTGGATGGAGAGCAGGGAAATGCTTCAAGTGGGACATGTAGCAGTTGCTGGTGAAACTCTGTGTCCGTGCCTGTTGTGGTTGGGTTCCAGTAGGCTGGCACAAGGATGCTTTGTGGGGCACATGGAATGGTGAGGCAGGACCTTGGCATGTTTCTGGATGCTGGGCTCATGGCACATGGTCCTCTGTTATGTGTGTGATGCAGGACCCAGTTACTCCAGTAATTACTAGTTTTCCTGCCCATTGAGATTCTGAAAGCAAGGCCAACATCTGATATGGAGAGTATGGCTGTACTCTAAACCTGGCTGTTTGTCCTTCTGATTCAATGTGTGAGTGCTTGCCTGCTGCATGTCAATATAATAATTAATAGATTCATGTATTATGAATGCACTCATTGTGTATAATAATATATAGGTATATTTTTGTAGAATGAGATAACATATAATGCTAATATACTGAAAATATAGTAATATAAAAATAGTGATGTTGTAGCAGTATATTCAGAGTTTATCAAGTCCTAGAGAAAATTAAAAACTACTTATAGGCTGAAGCCTCCCCAAAGCCTACACTAACTAATAATTACCTACTAACTAAAAATTATCTAGTAATTTGCACTAATACTGGCCGTGAGAGGTAGACCAAAAGCCCTAGTCCACAGCATTGAGATTAAGGCAATAACATTCAAAACCAAAAAATTGTCTCAGATTTAAGTACTTTTCAAAATGGTCACCATTGGTATGAGAAACTCTGTTCCAGTGTATATAAAACATAGTGGAATAATAACATCTCATTTGATTATACAAAGCAGTTTTTTCCTTAGTGTTTTAGTTCTCAAAATTCCCAGAATACACCACATGGAAACTGTTCACTTGAGAAATTAAGTACCGTATGTGATAAGACAGTCATGTGAAATTTTTAAGCTGTCATTAAAAATGATTATAATTAGGACAAACTATATGAAAATGCTTTAAAATTGAGACCCTGGTGAATTAAAAATTAAGGGGTATATTATGTATTATCATGTTGAAGGGCAGGGATTTAGGCGTGTAACTCCCATTAACACTAATGTGAGTTGCATTCCCAAATCCCCACGCCTGGCGATGAGCATCCGCCCCCGCGTTTGTTGTCACTGAACAACCTCAGCTTTTGCTGTACTCCAACACAATTCCTCTGCCTGCTGAGAACAAGTGGAATGGCAAACCAGGAGTTTAAACTGTTTTCCCTCACAAATCTAGGCCCCCAGATAGAGCCAAATGTAATCCATCTAAGCAGTAGCCACCCTCCCTTGAGTAGGATTTGCATACAAAAAGTAGCTGTCACGGAGTCTCCTCTTCCCTACAACTCTTCCTGTGCTTTTCCCCACACTTAATAACTGAGGGTTGGGCTGCAATCGTTTTATTATGTCTCCTCAAAATGCAGGAAGCCAGTTGCTGGGGGTGGGCTTGTAAAATCACTTCAATCAGGAGCCTCCAAAAGGATCTGCTGTATCCACGGCAGCGTGGAACTCCTACGTGAGGAGTGAGCATGTTCTCTAAGGACAGTGCTCACAAGTGAAACATCTCTCTTATTTGGCAGGGCCATAGGGCTGTCCAGAGCATTGAACAGGTGTGTATCTAGTGGCTGTGCTGGGCTTTGGGTCACACTCAGGTGGGGAATGAACTGCTGTGGCTTGGGCTGCAAAGTGCTGCCAGTTCACTCAACTCTCAGGTGCTTTTCTCGTACTCCAGAATCAGCAATTATTGAATTTGCATCTTGACTTTTACCGGAAAAATTGCAGTCCCAGTTCTTAAGAGAAAAACTTTCATTATTGTACTTTTAAAGTCTATTTAATTTTTTTTTAATACAGAAGTGCATCATTTTCACGTGAGTGGTTGTCGAGTCCATCTTGTTGCTCTCATCATTTCATTTGCTCTTTTTACACCGCTGGATTTGGGAATGCTGACACTACTAAGGTAAGACAGTCCATCTGTTACTTGGGCTTTGCTGAGAGTCTACTAATGGCACTCATCAGAAATGTCCTGTTCTACTGATTTTACAAATGCTCCCATATTACTTCTTTTTAAAACACAGTAAGAAAATGGTCATATTTCCACACTATAGCTCTCGGTGAAGAAAATCCCACAGAACCACAGCTCATACCTTTCTATGGCATTGCAAAATTATAATTATAATAACACACTACATTCTTAACAACATCTTTTCCCTGGGGCAAAATATATAAATCCAAATAAAATAAATATATGTAGAGGCAATACATCTCCTATTTTATTAATTAGCACCTGAGAAAAACATTTTGCCAGGCTAGAAAAAGCGCTGATGAATTTTCAAGGAAAGTAATGAATTCCAGGTTTTTTTCTTTATTGGTATCTGTGGATTCTGTTGTATTGCTTGTTAACAGATGCAAGTGGGCAATATAACTATTACATCAGTCAATATTATAGAAACCCAGGCAGTTTCTAAGCAACAGCCCAGCACTGATTCTTCCCAGCTATTTTCTAGGATTCCCTCAGACACAGTAAGTGAAGAGGAGTTGGACAATATAGTCTAATTTTGAGAAAGGAATAAAGCATGAAACTGGTGATTTTCAAAATCATATTTTTCAGATTTCTTACCAAATCAAAAGAACTAAAATTGAAAACTGTCAAAAACATTTCAGCTCAAGAGCTGCATAAACTTTTCTATTGTTCAGGCATATAAAGAGACACAGCTATTTTGCTTCATACCTTGCCCACAAAAATAATGAAAATAAAGATCATAATAATAGAGCCTCTTCAGCTTGTTGGACTGAAACTGGATTTTGTGGTGTTTCTGTTAGCAGATTCACTCATCAGTTCAGCCTGAAAGTAAAACAATTTTTTGTCTTTTTTTGTATGCATTCTATGGTCAATCTGGCTCCTGATAGAAAAAATCATAATAAATCATAATGTTTAAGCCACATAGACAGTGTGTGTGTGAGCACACATAATTTTGTGTGTACAGAGATAGAAAGGTGCATTTCAAAGTAATGTCATCCTCAGATGTCACTGGCTGAAAAAGTTTCTCAGCCTAGATATTGCATATTGCAAAGATAACATCTGCTTTATATATAACTGGGGATTCAATGAGGCAGCAAAGCTGGGATCTTTTTCATTACTCATAACTTTTCAACTAGGATTCTCTCAGAATTTGGAGAACACTCTTTCCACACTTTGCTTTAGTCCAATATGGCACCCAGTGTCAACTTCAGGTTTTGAACCAGACTTCTAAGAAGGACAGTGCTCTTTCATCTCTCTATGAATAATGCCCTTTCAGAAAACAGTTTATATTTAGAATAAATAAGAACAGACATACATGCACACCCGCACTTTTGGACCCAAATGTGCTTCCAGGAGCACAACCATGAAAAAGCAAGAAGAAAGTATTGTAAACCAGATGTTCTCTGGATTTGAATGCTCCATTGGTTTCCATACACCATGCAAGGTTCTGGTCTGCTAAGGGAGTAGAAGCAAGTTCAATAGAGGAGCTTGGAGTGCCAACAGTTTTGCCTTGCTTGGGAAGGTGGAAAGCAGGGACTGTCTTCACTCAAGTCTGATTTTTTGGAAAAAAAAAAAAAACCCAAACAAAAACTTGATGACATTTCCAAAATAAAATTCTCTATTGTGATATTTGAGTTATGGGCCAAAATACTTACAATTTTGGCTAAAAAAACCCCCAAGCTAATTCACAAGAGCTGTAGTTGTGTTCTCTTCCTCATTGTCCTGTTGTTTGGGCTGGTCCCCTCTTCTTGTTGTGTTAGAGTGGCACACTAGGAGTGTGCATGATGGCCATACCAAACTCCTGGGTGCTGTGGGATCGTGGGTGCAGGATGAGAGACATCCCAGGCAGCCAGGCTCTGGCTCCTACCAAGGAACTGATGCAGTGCTCAGTATTCAATGGCTCTTCTCTCTTTTCCCTACTAAGCTGTTCCTGTTCTTGGGTGTTAGATATTTTTCAAATAAACATTAAAAGATGGTTTGAGAAACAGACACTTGATGCTCCCTCAAAGGGGAAGGGAAATATGCATCTCAATGAAAACCCCGTTTTCTATTAAAAACTGGTTTTGGTGAAATGAAGTCACCCAACCATACAGCTCAGTCCACACAATTTCCGTGTTTCCATCCATTCCTCCTTCCCCTACCAGTCTCCAAACCATTCTCTGCCTGCCTGATACATGTTGACATGAGAATTAAATCGCTAAGAAGTATAAATGCTTTTGCTTTAACAGAAGGCCAGGTTACTCTTCCTAGTATGGAAAGTTAAATGAAATCATGCTGTGAGTGAATTCCTATTGATTTCTTCAGGATTGATCAGAAACATTTGTCAAATTTTGTTTTCTTTCTGTCCTACATCTTCTTTAGACATATAGTTAAACATACTAAGGAACGTTTACATTTTAAAAATGTGTTCTAAGGTCTTTATATAAACATACATGTAATAAAAGTGACTGGTGATTTATATTTTCTATATACATTCAGATACTTTATTTTCAAAGCTAAGGTTTTAAAAAATAGGTGTCTGAATTCAGACACCTAAATCTATCTTTACAGTCTTTGGTTGCCTGATTTTCAAACATGTTAATACTCAGGAGCACCTTTTTTTCCTGTTGAATTGTCTCTTTTTGACAAAAAATTACATTGGGCTGGTTTTCATCTATTAGAATCAGAAAGGTAAAATTAAAGATTGTAAATTTTCAAAGGGTGTAAAGGCATAGAGAAAAAAACCTAAAAATCCATATATTTTTGCATATTCAATTGCAGAAAATGATGTGCATTGGTACAAGACACGTGAGTACACCCCAGCACATTCATCCTTGCTCACTGAATTTGACCTAAACCCCTTTTTTCACAGCATTTGTCTTTTCTTCTTTAGGTTCACGCCAAGGCCTCCCGTTTGAAAAATGTATGTGTGCTCCTGCACCTAATGTATATGCATATTCAGTGTGACTGCATATGGAAATGGAGCATCCATGCCAGGAGTTTTCCAGCCAAGAGGCTTTTGCATGTGTGAGTCTGGAGGGTTGTGTGCTTTTGGGGTAATTGTGCGTGTAAATCCAGCGGGCAGTCACACACTCAGCTATAACCTGTACAGCTGCATTAATACCTTTTTTAAAACATCTAGCAAAAGCTGGTGAGAAAAATGATACCTTTTTAGACACCTGGTCCTTGAAATAATAATAGAAAACCCCTAAAAACTGATTATGGATCGTGAAATGATGTGGTTCAGCTTTCAAAACCTGCCCCTGGGTCCCCCTCATAAACACAGGTCACTCTTACATTTAGACACTGTTAGATTTGCAGGTTTAATTACAAGCAAATAATTTTTGAAGCAGTAAAAATAAATTGATACTTTTCTAAAACCTAAAGAGAGAAATTTAGAATTTTAAAAAATAGGAAGAAACAAATAAGCATATAACAAGAAAAAGTTAGTGGAGCAGCTGTGTAAATAATACAATGTTAAAGAATAAAAGGAAACTGCTAAAGCCACTTGGGATGAGGAAGGAGTCTAAAATCCCTTTTTGCTCTAATGAGGTCTAGCTCATTGGTTGTGCCTTTTTTTTCTGCCAGCTCCAGGTCTGCTTTCGAAAGGCACCGGAAGAAAGGAAGGAAAATGAGGTTATCCCACAAAATAATCTAGTACTATTTGGTAAGGGCACAGGAATAGAGAATGAAGCAATGGTTTAATACTAGGAGTAGAAGCTGCATGAAGTAATCAGCTGAACATTTACTTCATTCATTAGTGCAAAGCAAATGCTGAGTTGTGCAGAAGTCAATGAAAAATTTCCACGGTTTTGCTGCAGGCTTTGCTGAATGGCACCACTTGTCCACAGAAGTGCTCTGAACCTCAAACTCAGAGCCTCAGTGGTGCACCTGGAGCTCTGCAAGTGGAATCCAGCAAGGTGAAAAAGGCATCTCCAATGTCCCGGGAGCAGGGGACCTGTGGCTTTGCACCTAGAGGGTGAGTTCTGCACTCTTCATCGAATTTTGTGGCAGTTCTCAAGATGTTGAAGATAATCTAGGATTAGCAAAAAAAAAAAAAACAAACCCAAAAACCTGTAAATCAAGTAACACACATGTTCTTCTTACTTAGAAGTTAGAAACTATGGTTTATTCTAAGTAGAAATCTGTTGCTTGGATATGTAAGGATGTAAATTAAGTTTGTGAGACTTTACAAAGGGACAAGGTACTAGGAAAAATTCTTAGTCAATCCTAATGGTTGCTTGTCCAGTGTAATTATGGCTTTGTACATGAATGAAAGGCTTCAAAAAGGAGCCAGGGAAGCTCCCTCTGCCCAGGAGCTCTACATTTCTCTGCAGACACCCAGTGCCATGAAGCATTTTGAGCCTGCCTGGTGCCTGCTCCATCTCCTGAGTAAGGGCCATGGGGAGAGGGAAGCCAACACAAACTGTGCTCCAGCAGGACTGGGCTCTCAGTGTTTCCAAGGAAAGTCCAACTGGCAGCAGTTAAAGCTGCCTTGTGGGGTCCTGGCACTCACCAGCTGTGCTGGGCACTGCCACAGGGCAGGAATTCAGGGATGGTCATGCTCTCTTTAACTCTTAGCTCAGAGTCTTGACACAGTGCCTGGGCCACCTTGGTGAGCTTGCAAAGCATTTGCTGGTCCTTTCCAACCCTGCTCTCATGTGCTTGGTTCATTGGCATGAGGGCTAACACTTGCTATTTTTGCAGGATTGACTGACAGTAAGCTCACAAATTTGATCAGGGTTTTCTCTAGTTAAGAGGTGACCTGTTGTCATTACTACCATGTGCAGTTGCTGTATGATGTCAGATAACAGATATGTGGAATTTGGGGCTCCTTTCAGTTTCCATTGCCAAGTCTGAGTTCCTTCTTGACAGAGTTGATTTTTTTACCTTAAATTTTAGAAAATACTTTTTAAGTAGCTTTGTGACTTTATCACACAGGAAAAGAAGTGCAAATTTAATTCCATTTCTGACTGAAATCTATCCACCTACAAATCCATCTATGATATTATTTTTCTATTTTTCTCTCTACCTCTGCATCTTTCTAAATATGTGCATAAAGTAGTATCTATTCACTGGGGAAATGGTGGTCTTAGAATTTAATTACAGCCTGAGGTATCTGGTGTTCTAACTTGCTGTCCCATCCTGCATCAAGGAGACCTATAAGAACTACAGAAATATAAAACACCTTCATGGAGTTTTTACCTGCTAATAGCAGTTATATCCTTGCAAGATCTGGCAAGACAGTCAAACACCTCATTCTCCCAAGGGTATGTACTGCAGGCAGAGCTGAGGGAGAGATTAACAAGTTTTCTGTGGAAGGAGGGTACATCTGCAAGAGTGAGGAGAGCCTTCAGTGATGTGTCCCTTGTAAATGCATACGAACTCTGTAATAGGTGTGGTGTTTTGTTCAACAGCTGCAATCTTTTCATTGTACCTCTTTTGTTGAATTCAGATGAAAGAACTTCATCGTCAACAAATCTAATATCTGTTCTTGTCCCGCTTGAAAGGGTAAAATGAAACTTCCCACCAGAGAATAAAAAATCCTGAAGCTCCCCAGTGAGTTCCCAGAGCATGCCAAGAGAGAGGGGAGGGGAGGGGAGGAGGTGGTGGCTGGGTGCTCAGCAGAGCAGTGATGTCAGTGAGGGTGAAAAGTGCTCCCCAGACTGGCAGTCCCATGGCAGGGGAGGCAGGGCTGGCATGGCAGCCAGGCAGGAGCTGTGAAAACACTTCTTTCTGAGGTGCCAAGGCCTATTGCCCCCAGAGACTCCCACTGAGGAGATCAGGTGAGGCTCTTTGGGGCTGCTGTCTGGTGGTGGAGGTGGTCCACAGGCAGGGATGCTCAGGCTGCAGTGGGAGCTCATGGCAGGGGAGGAGGAGCCTCTTGCTGACCTCATGGTCATGTCAGTATTTCCAAGGTACCTGGCTCTGCAGAGAGGAAAGGAAGCTGGAGAGGGGGAGAAGCCCAAAATTCTCTTGAGTCTCTCCAGTCAAACATTGCTCAGGATGCTGGCTGGATACTTTATGACATGTTGAGAGAAGGACCCAAAAAAAAGCTTCCTTTTACAATAACAGCACCAAACCATTATAAAAATACACCTACCTCTTCAGCAAAACTGCAGCATATGTTTTTGAGTCAAAGACATTTGCACCAAATGCAGAGTCTAGAGATGTCTGGCAGCTGAAGCAGGGAGCAGGTGTATATTTCGCCCTTTCAAATGTGCACTTAAGTGCATGTAAATATTTGCTAGGTCAGAGCTTCAGTGTGCTAACGAGCCACATGTGACAATGTCCATTTCCCAGGAGCCTGTGCTTTGCACATTCTCTCAAACCTCTGCACCATTAGCGCAACGTGTTTTTACTTGGCTTGTGCTAACCCTATCTCCTTGTATCACTGTAGAGGCAGCTCCACCTCTCCTGCAGTAAACAGCTTTTCCTGACAGTGGCAGGTTGTAGGGACAGGGACACAGTCGCAGTGCAGTCCTACTCCTGGTGTCTTCCAAGACTCAAAGCCTCAAACAAGCACCTAGAAAGAAGTCAAAGAAAAGATTTGATTAAAAATTAAAAATTTTCATCTTTCAAGATAAAACTATTGGGCACCTATAAGTTCTTTGGATTACTAGCACAGGCTATGGAATAATAAGACCTAGAGAATCGCTGCACTGTAAACTGGCAGAAAGCCCATGGCCTGTTCAGAGCAGGGATGGCACAAAGTAGAGAAAGAAAGGACATGGAGTAACCCATCACCAACACCCTCTTCCCATATCAGCAAATGGACTCAGTTATGAGAATAAAAGGGACCTTGGCTGCAAATGACTTAGGGCAGCATAAATATGTATTATGAATTTTAGGCTCAGACATAATTAAATGCCATTTGTCAGATCTATGCTTGTTTTTCATCTCATTTGAGTTTTACAGAATGAATTAACTAACAAATGTGCCTCTGATTCTACCATAACAAATCATTTCTCAGAAAAGTTGCCTCCAAGCAGCAGTGAGAGAGTGACTGGGGGGAGTGACCTTCTGCTGTGAAGTTGTCACGTTCCAGCAGAGCCCTGAGTGGCAATGACAGCCTCAGTAATGGGGAGCCCATAGTGGCCTGGCAGTCTTGTTGATAAGTTGTTAATTTATTTAGTGCAGTGGTGCAGAGGCAAAGATCTGGAGTAAAGGTGGGGTGGGCTGAGCCTCAGGGCTGAAATATGTAAATATTCTGGTTTGGAGAAAAAAAAAAAAAAAATTTCTTGTTCATTGTCACTAAATGAGGTTGGTGAGAGGAGCCACTGGTGAGCAAATAGGCTCATGTTTGGACCAAGGCAGTTCTCATTAAATACCTGATACAGAAAATGTATGGTCAGTGTGTGCACAGTTTGGGTAATAGAGCTCTGAGTGCTCCTCTTCTGGCTGTGTGAAAGCACGATTACAGCACACCAAGGGACTTTCATCCTGAGCTGAGTCATAGGATGAGAAACAAAGGGTCTGTGTGCCTTTGACAGGCAAAAGGGAGACAGGGTTTAAGACCATGTGTGAAGAAATCCTTTCCTTGCAATTTGACTGTATCTTGTAGAGATATCTCACTTTGTTCCATCATATTAAACCAAAGGTCTTTCTTATACTTAGCAAATTACTATAGCAAATGGATGGATTTGCTAACCATGTCTTAAATTCTGTTCTGGAGTGTTAGTAATTGCTCAGGAATGAGTGGTATACATCCTTTAAAGGATCTAATATCTTCTCTAAGTGACAAGCTCCTGCAAGACCCAGATCCATTGGTAATGTCATAAAAGAGATATCCCAAAATCAAAACATTTATGTTGTTTGGAGAGTTCCACATGTTGTCCCTAGCAGGTGGCCTCTTGCAGCTGTGCTCTTCATGCTGTGTAGTTCATGCATTTATGAAAGTAGTTTGTCATAACAGGTTAATGAAAATATGCAACAATGCTCTAAATTGAGCTGTAGGCAAACAGGTGAGTCAAACAAATAAAGCTGATAAGAATTGTCCTGTGTACACCTCTGCAGAATTACCCTTAAAATATCTTAAAGAAGATGGGGTAGAGAGTATTTAACAAATAATGTGGTGTCATTTGAAAAACAAATCCAGATGGTGGTGTTAGCATATCCAGTGACTTAACCATAATGCCATGTGTCTGCAGGAAAACAATAACCCCCACACAGCCCAAGCCTGGAAGCCTGAATTCATGAACACCGAGGAGTTTCCTTATAAATATGAGAAAAGAAACAGCACCTGGTCGCCAAGTACCAGCAGGAATACTGGTAGCAAGTGTTGGATCTCACCCTTGAGCACAGCCATTCTCATGGCAGCCTGAGGAAAAGAACATTTCCCTCTTCCCCAGTGAAGGAAGAGGTGCACCAGGCTGTCTGCAGGCACCTGTCATCAGCTGTGCCCCCAGAGATGTCCAGGGAACCTGGGTAGCCTGCTCCCATCTTCTTCTTTCTCTTCCCAGGCCCTGAATATGTTACTGCAACTGAACTGTGTCCTCCAGCTTCTGGAGGGTCTGGAGTGCCCATGGGACACCTCTGCTCTTGGCCTCAGTGCATGAGTGTGCACGAGGAATTTCCCCTGAACATTTATTATCCCTGGTACCACAGTCAACAGTTGGCTGGGTAACTGAGCAAATTTACTTGAACTCTTTATTTCCCAGGTCTTATTTTTCTAAGGAAGGCAATAAATCAATGACAGGAAAAGTACTCACCAGGCAGAAATTGGGTAGCTTCATGACTTAATCAGCACTGATTAATGCCGGTCGGGAATCTATCTCTGCATTGCTTTGGAATACATTTTGGAAAGTCTAGTAGTTCCTAACAGAGTTTTGCATGAAAAATTAAATTACTTGCATATTCCTGTCTCTCCTTCACAACTAGGTTCCTCAAGGCTCGCACCATCTTTTCACGTAGGTCTGTCTGTCTGGGCGCTCCGTGGAGCAGCGCTCCCTCCAGAGCGGGAGGCAGATGGTCGCTGGGGAGCCCAGTGCCAGGTCTGGGTGACAGGAGCGGAAAGGCAAGGACAGCCACAGCCGGATGAGACACTTCTCTTCCTCTCTGGATGTCACACGCTGAAAACGCCAGAGATACGTCAGCCAGAGATGGGGCTGGGGGCCAGAGCTGCGTCAGAAACAGCCCTTCTCCTGCGGGGGTGGAAGAGGAGCCCTGGCTCCCCAGGAAGGTCAAGGCCGGCCAGCAAACAACCCGGGCAAGAAACCCCCAGATGGATAAACAATCCAGACATCTGGTGAGATCCCGGCATTGCTGCAATCAGGGAGGTTTTGGCACCGGCTTTGACACTGCCAGGATTTCCCTTGTAATTAGCAGCGTGCAGCCTGTCTGGGGAGGATGTTCCCTCCGGAAAGCTGCTGGGACCAGGCTGCAAAACGAGCTTAATCTCTGTGAAGCAAAGAATAACACCCAGTTAGTCTCTGGCTCTCCAAATATCAAAAAATTACTAACTGGAACTCAACGAATATTAGATGCTACTGATAACTTACTACTTATAACTAACTGGCTTGGTTGCTGCCCAGATTTCATAAGGGGCTCACAGCAGGGCCACGAGGATAGCAGTGGAACAGACTTGGAGCAGCCATGAGAAGGGATTCAGTATGGCAAAGGGAGCATAAACCTCAGAGCATGCGGAATTGCCTTCATCCCCTTCACAGCATCAGAAAGTAAGGTGGGTACATATAAAACAGGCAAATTAAACCATAAATATATTATGATAAAAGGCTCAGTCTGGTAAGATTATCAACATAATAGATTTTTCAGTTTCTACACTGATCCAGGCACACAGACACATAAAATACCTCCACAATAGGGTTTTTCTTGAAAAAAAAAAATAAATCTGTGTTGTTAAAGACCTTAGCTACCTGTATTTGAAGATCGTTGTCTGAAAAGATGAAAAACATACATTTTCATTTCATTTCAGATTAGCATGGTAAACAGCTAGATCTGTTCTTTCAAGTGGAGCATTCGGCTCCATTTGTTAGCTTTGTTGCTGATATTTCACCTCTCTTATTTACTTAACATAGTTTGACAAGAAATTCTCAGTGAGATAATATATCTACATGAAAGACAGGCTTGGGGAACAAGTCCAGGGGTTTCAGTGGGACAGAATCAATTATTTATGTCTTTGCCATTTTGGTCTGCCTTCATTGCACAGAAAGCACTCAGAAGAACTACCCAACCAGCTGCACATTTTTGGTAGATAGATACAATCTATTTTTAGGGAAAAGTGAAAAAGAAAAGGGGACATCAGTATAAATCAAGATTGCACCCACTTGTGAAAAATATCAAATCCCAAGTGATGGAAGCTAACACCCTGCAAAACAACACCCTCTCCCCAGCCAGGCAGGATGGCCCCTGCTGCAGGGAGCAACCAGTACAAACAGAATTAGCAAATGTTCCTGTTGCTGTTTGCCACACAAAATTAGACAAACTGTATAGAAGTCAACTTTATTTTTCCCAAACAGCGCAGTAGAAATGATCCTTATACAGCAACCAGCTGGTGCAAGGAGTTTCTGAGGCTGAAGTAAGGCAGGTGATGGAGGACACCTCCATTCTTCAATAAATATCAGAAAGGAAAATTGCTTACCCGTTCTGGATAGCTCAAAAACATAAACCAGAGCAGTCTCACTTGCAGCCCATCCGAGCTCAGATCAGCAGGCAGACCCTGAAGAGACCCAAGGCACTGGAGTTCCTGTTTCAGCACTGAGATGGGACCATGCCAAACATCAATCCAAAGGCAGCAGCCGTGCTGTAGCCAAGGCTGCCAGGCTGCAGGGACAGCAGAGTGGCTCCAGTTCCTGCAGCAGCATCACAGTAAGTGAGGGGAAGTTTCTACAGCCCATGAGCACTTTGTCAGTCAGAGGTCAATGAGAAAGAATAAAGAACACAAAAAAAAAAAAGGCATAAATAAAAAAATAAGTGGGGTAGAGGAATGAAAGGGAATGGGCAGTGAATTTAAAAAATAAAGAGAGAAACCAAAGCATGCTAAAAACTTACCCAAAGTAAAAGCCAGGCCTTCATGATGTGCTGGCAGAAGCCTAGGTGAAATCTCCCCCTTACTTTGATGATAGAGGGTCAGGTCCTTAGGAAAAAGAGTTTGCCTGGACATGATGAAAAGAAAGAATGTAGTGCAAACGAAGGAAAATAAGTGACTGGTGCTGTACAAAAATAACGATTCTGTAGCTACTAGGCAATATTGTCATCTCTGCACACATCCAAGGACTTAAGTGACCCACTACTCTTGCTGAGGATCTGCTCCATTAATAATAAGAAAGAGCAATTTAAACTATGGCTTTTTTCATTGTGTTTTATACAGGTTTGGGGAATATGTTATCAAAGGCTCCAATTCTGGCCAAAGTCCACAGGAATCATCACCTGTGGTCAGGCCCTGGATAGAAAGATCAGAGCTATCTTTGCGTAGCCCTACCACCAAAAACAGATCAATCAGAAGTAACTCAAAAGGAAATAGTCTACAGGGAACAGATGAAGATGCATTTAGAGGAAATAATCCCCATTCAGGATGCCATTATTAAAAGAGAGAGATAACTATCAGAGCTAAGATATGTCAGGGCAACCTCGTTGACATGGGACTGGAGAACTTCTACTGTAAAAGCAGAGAAACTAGGTCAGTGCTTTTTGAAGAGAGGAAAGCTCAGGGTGGACATCATTATTTTATACACGATTCTAAGGGGAATAGCTAGGAGAGATGTCAGAAAACTAGTGTCAAATACAAGAACAAATGGACAGGCTCTAAGAAAGGGAAATGAAGAGAAACTAAAGGAGGCTCGAGCTCAAGGGATATAAACATTTCTGTACACACTAAGCAGTTGATGCAAGGGCTGGGTTACAGAAAGGGCTGCTAAGAGCAACTGATAAGGGTTTGGAAAAGGAAAGGCTTTGTGGGGTACAGCCACCTGAGAGCTGACAAATCTGTCTCTTGATCTTGTCTGTCCGTAGAATTGCGCAAGTTTCAATCTCAAAATTACTACGAGGTTCACATAGAGTAAATCTCTGTGCAAGCGCAATAGATTGAAGTGAGAATTCAGTTTATCACTCAAAGATAAAACTCAGAAGAGCATTTGCCTTCTAATTCTATTAATATAAATGTAATTACAAGGGCTAATTCCAATTCAAATGTTAACTTATAAGGACTGGTGGAGGTAGCAGCCTACAGAGAAAGAGATGACACTGGAATCCCTGATTCTTATGTTTGATCAATAGTTCAGTACTAATAGACTTTATTTATTAATTGGAGGATGTGGTTTGAAAATGAGCCTAGTTTTTAGGTGGCATGCTCTAACAACTAGAATTTTTGCATGTTGCAGTTGTCTATATACAAGAAAAAAGCCTCTCTGTAGTGTTGTAACAGATAAGAATTTTCTTAATTAAAAAAAAAGGCAGAATGCTAACTATGATGCAAGTGGCTTCTAGAACATGCTGCCTTAAACACAGATCAAAACAATACTCTTTTTTCTAAGTACCTGAGATGTAAACCAGTCACTAGGGGAAGGAAAAAACCAAGCAAGTAGATTGAGGTAATAGCTTGGGGGAAGGGGAATTGAAGACAGAGAAGAATCAGTGGACTGTACGGCCTAGAGCTCTTTTAGGGCATTTTCTCATATCCTCTAAAATTTAAAGGCAGAACTTCATATGGTGGAAATAAGCATAGCTTTACTGAAGTTGATGAAGCTAAGCTATGGATCTGTTTCCAAATATATATTCTATTACAGTTAAAGAAGAAAATAGGAAAAAAAGTAGCAGAAACACAGGAGGCACACCAGTCCCATTGAATATGTCAGATTCTGAGTCCTGTAAAAAGTGTAATGCCAACCCTGTTCATTGGGAATTTTCCTTGTTTAGAATAGCATAGTTTAGGATATGATATAGGAGTGATTATGCTAGTACAAGGTTGACAGTTGGACTAGATGATCTTGAAGGTCTCTTCCAGCCTTGATGATTCTGTAATTCTGTAATTAATTTTTTCTGCTGTCTTACCTTGGCCTGAAAAATGTCACAAGTCTTCCTCCTTTCCAGCCCAGTGGTTAAACAAGAGAGATTTTGAAGTGAAATATGAGGAGGAAAGGGTCTGAGTGTGCTGTAGCCCTTTCTGCCTCCATTCTGTACTGTGCTAGTAGAAATGTGCCTGTGCCTTCCAGATCATAAAAATCCCTAGCAATGGGATAAAACTTTCAGAGTGTGCTCAGATCAATTGTGAACCACCAGGATGTGATACTGAGATGAACTGGCCCATCTCAAGCACCACTACAGCCACTGAGACATTGATGTTGACACGGAACCAAAAATTTGTCACGACGCTGGGGAAGAGCAGGGATCACAGAGTGAGTGATACTGATCAAAGCAGATGAGAGTCAGGAGTGTTTATCCAGGAGATGCAAATTCAGACACATACCTCAGTGATCTGAAGCCGTCAGAGTTAATATGCTGTCTATTAACATTTGTTCAAATACAGCACCTGTCAGAGCACGTAGAGGAAAAGGGTTTTTTAGGTCAATCTGACACGTGAAGAGTGAGATGTTGTCGAGGGGAGCTAACCCTGGCTGGCTGGCAGTGGGTGCTGTGTTTTCTGTGCACCTTGTCTTCTCCTAGGCACCAAACCCCAGAGTTCAATGCTCTCAGTGGACTTTGTTTTTACTCCAGTATGACCATTTCTCACACTCTTAATAACATTCAAATATCTGCTGTGCTAATGCATGTGTCTTCTGGCACTGCTCTGCGAGGAAGGGGAATGCAATGCTTGTGGTTACTGGTTGTCTGCAGCAGAGGTGAGGTTGGAAAAGCCAGAGCTCTCCAGAGCTCACCATCCAGTTGCACCCTCATGGATCAATGGTCTCAGGAGGGAAGTGCAGCATCCTGGCAGCCCAGCAGCCTCAAGCCCCTGTGCTGATCCTCTGCTGATGTTTGGGTATGTAACAGCCCCCCCAGGAGTACTTACAATAGGTTCTATACTGAAGAAAATAGGGTGGCCAGTAAGTTTTCACCTCTCACTAGGTGTTTAAAATGACATCCTATTATCAAGCAGCTGGGCACTCCCTGGGAAGATCTTTCATATCTGTTTCATATAAAGGCTATCACAAAATGTTATTTGTATTATTGTGTATCCTTAAGCAATAGGAAAGCAGAGAATTTATATTTTGGGCAGTCCCCTATGTCATTGTTACTGTCCGTGCCTTGGTTGCATATCTTCACCTGAACTTTGAAATCTCACAGCATATCAGGTAGTTTCAGAGCAAACCTGTGTTCTTAATGAGTAAATGAAGTTACTGTTACTTTAGTTTATTCTAAGTGTTGAACCCAGCATGGGATCTAACCTGGAACAGTCATCTCAAGAATATTGCAGTGGAAAGTAGAGCGTAGGATTTAACATTGGAAATTAGAAGTTGATCCTACTTCTTATACAAAATTGAGATTGACAA
Organism: Serinus canaria; assembly: GCF_022539315.1. Taxonomy (NCBI): domain Eukaryota; kingdom Metazoa; phylum Chordata; class Aves; order Passeriformes; family Fringillidae; genus Serinus; species Serinus canaria. The sequence goes on along the minus strand of NC_066326.1, from coordinate 4,140,043 downwards.
AATTGAGGTTTATCTACATAAACCTTTAAACAAAGATGTGGCTCTGAATCAAAATTAGGGAACTGGAGAAATGAAATTGAGGACTTTGTGTTCTTAAAGGAAACTTGCCCAGCAAGACTGTCAGCAGCGGAGAACTAAGCACAGACATTAATGGAGTCAGGTCTTTTTCTGGAGGTCAATTTTTAATAAATCAAGATTGTTTAAAAATTATAATTATTGATTAATTAAATTTATACTTGGAGCTTAGCCCTCTTATTTTTGAAGAGTCTGTACACCCAATTGGTATGAATGATGAACTGAAAGAAAGGAAAAGAAGTCATAATTTAATTAACTGTTATTCCGACTGGATTTAATGCTAGCAGTAGGTTTGGATGTCTGTTCCCCACAAGTACGAGTAAAGGGGTTTTGCAAGACTCTCTCTGCAGTCAGATTCCAAAAAACAGCCTGCCTTGTATCTGACTATAAAGAAACTGAAAAAGGGCAGATTTGGATTAGATATCAGGATGAAAGTCTTTGTTGTGAGGGTGGTGAGGCACAAGTACAGGCTGCCCAGAGCAGCACCCAAGGCCAGACTGGACAGGGCTTGGAGTTGCCTGGGACAGTGGAAGATGTCCCTGTCCATGGCAAGGTTTGGAACAAGATGAGCTTTGAGCTCCCTTCCAATGCAAACCATTCCATGATTCCATGAATAATATGTTCACCTCCAAAATGTGATCCTCAAAGGACAGAGTAAGATTGTTTATGAGCATACTATGGGTCCAAAAGTCCAACAGCAAAGTGTGCAAAGCTGAATCGCACAGCTGTGCAAGCAATTTCTGGGCATAGATGAATGTAGCTGGAAGTAACTGGACAGGGCTGAAGCCTGGAAGAGAAACAGCACAAAAGCTGGAGTATCCATTTACCTAAACTGGAACTTGTAAGGTGGGAGCAGGCAGGATTGGGCCCTCTGCAGGCAGAGGGGAACCAGCTGAAGAGAGAAAAGGAGCAACGCCCAAGGCAATGTGGTGCCCAAGGCAGGGGGCTGGAGGTGAGTGAAATAAGAAATGAGGAGGCACCATGTTGGCATGAAGTGATACACAGGCAGCTCCCAAGCTGATCCCACACTTAAAAATAGATTGACATCTATCCAGGAGATGAGTTTGTTATTCTGTAACTACAGCATTTTCTATTATGTTTGATAAGGGAAAGAAGATTGCATCTTGGTCAGAAATATAAAAATTCGCCTCCTAGCAGGGGATAATAGCAGGAGAACAGGGGCAGATGAGAACTGCAGATTTAAAATAGTTCAGTGCAGTCCCTGGTAGGGAAGATAAGTTCAGTGCTGGGCTGAGATGTCATCCCATGCTCACAGCCAGGCCACCCTTGTGGTGTCCCACAGGCAGTGCCCTGCACCCCTCCCCTCTAGAACTGCTCCTCTTGGGTCACTCTGGGCAATTCTTCTGGGAGTCAACTTGATATTGCACAGAAAGTCACTGGAGGAAGAAAGACAGGGCCAGTGTGCCAGCAAGGCCCTGATCTAGGGGAAGTTTTGGGGTGTAATTACTGTAAAAGAGGTGTTGGCTGTCAGGGACCGGAGGTGTGGGGGTATCTTTGTCTGTTGGGGGTGGGGGGGGCTACAAGAAAGATGGAGACACCTTATCTACGTGCAGTGACAGGACAAGGGGGAACAGCTTCAAAATGAAGAGGTTTAGATTTGATACTGGGAAGAAATTCTTCTGTGAGAGGATGATGAGACCCTGGCACAGGGTGCCCAGAGCAGCTGTGGCTGCCCCTGGATCCCTGGAAGTGTCCAAGGCCAGGTTGGACAGGGCTTGGAGCAGCCTGGGCTAGTGGAAGGTGCCCTGCCCATGGCAGGGGGTTGGAGCAAGATGATCTTTTAAGGAACCTTCCAGCCAAAGCCAGTCTTTGATTCTGTGAACATACCCCAGATAGATGTGAAGAATGTATGCACTGCCTGGCTTCTGCAATTGCACTGTAGGTAGTGCAAAAACCTTAACTTTGCAAAAAACCCAAACCTCTTTTGTTTCAGTGTGTAACTGTTGATCTAAAATGGGAGTTCTTGTTTTCTAATTCAAAAAGCTTAAAAGATGGTTCATTTTATATTAAAATGATAGCCTTTGCAAGAGACCTTCAATCTAATTAAAGCCAGGAGATTAGCATCCCTTAGAATATTTGCAAAGCCTGCAATGTGAAGTTAATGAAATGTGTACACTTTTACAAAGCTTTAATTTTTAATGAAATAATTCAGGACATGGACCCTGCTCCTCTGCCTTATCTACTTTGTCCAAAACAGGGGGTGTTTATAAACAATGCAGAGTTCTGGGCTGAAGAAGACAGAGGAGAGGATAATATAAAGGCTTTTTGGTAGGTACTGCAAGCCTGTCTTTTGTCTCTTCTGTTCAGCCTGAGAATGTGAGTACTCCTGATTAATGGTAATGACTGAGAATTTGATTTCAGAATAGCAGGTATTTCTTAAGGCTATGTATATGTGTGTATATGTGTATATACATATGTATAAATATATATATGTAGCATATACTATATTCATATATAAAAACATGCATGTATATTAAACTAGATATACAACTGTATAAAATCACAGTGACTGCTACAGGGACCTTAGATAAAGAAAGTAAGGGAATATGTTGCAAGGGAATGTTTGCTATTTGAAGAAATGGGCTGAGCTCAGAGGCAGCAGAGCAGCCAGGGCTGGGTCAGTCTAGTTCAGAGGGGATGACCAAAGGAAACCCTAAGCAATTCCAGCCTCTTTTCAGGTCAGGCTCTTCTAATGATGGCCCCACTCCTCTGTTATCACTTGAGAAGGAAGAAAAGAGGAAAAAAGCTAAAGCACAGAGAAGAGCAAGCCCTGTTCAGAGTCAGGGTTGCACTCACAGTGTCAGGGGGCAGGGCATCCCCAGGGCCACGCTCACCCTGTCCTGGGCTGATTTATAAACAGCCACACCATTAGAGCTATTTACTGCATCTGCTTCTTTCACCCTTTCCTTTGCTGCCTCTCAGTTTTGCCAAGGAAAGATCTGGCTGTTGCATTCAAAGTAGTAGTTCTTTTATAGAGCCACCCCCCTACTTTATATTATGCTTACTGGATCCTTCTGAAACCTAAATGTTAGAATATCCTAATCTTGCTCTACATTTTAAAGCTGAAAGATAAACGTGTTGTTTAATGAAATCCACAACACTACAGGAATAGTAACCATTGTGTTTCTTCATTTCAAAGAACGGCTGAAATCTAACATCTGGTGTAACTGTACAAACCTGACCCTAGGTCACAGTAAGTATTGTATTGTTGATGATGGATACGCTTTTTTTCATTACCATGCTGTCTCCATTCTTTCAGCATCCATGCTGTGAATCCCCAGTTATAGCCAGGACTATTGATAAATACTGATTTTTAAAATACAATTACTTTTTTTTCTTTTTTTTTACACTTTTAAGCATGCATTGTACGGTATTTTCTTTTTAAATAGCTCTTCTAGTTTGTTGTCAACAATATGCTATTATTTGAGCAAACTTTTCTGCATGATAGCTCTAACACACAAGGATCAAGGATTATGTGTCTGAAGACGCTGCTATGATCCTGAAAGAACAGTGTCACAAGAAGGTGATCCTCTGCCTCTAATGCCTTCCCCTGTACTTTCCTCTTTGGAAAATTGTTTCCTTAAAGCCCTTGCAGAACCAGGGTTTAAGGTTTAAATTGGGAAGCAGATGTGGACACCTGTGAATGTGTCTTTGCACATCATTGTTTCAAGGGTTCAGCCCTTGTGCAGGAAATGAGGCCCTGCACTGTCCTGTGTGATTGATGTCCATTATTCCCAAGATCTGGGGTAATTCACACTAGGTCAGTGACTGCGCAGGAGCAGCACTCTAACCAGTGCTCCCAGCAAGCCCAGTGAAGTACCAGTCAAGAAAAGATGCTACCCTCATAGCTGGAAGTTCTGGTCAGATCTTAAATACATAAAAGCCACCAGAAGCTCCAACAATGAACTGGGAGAGTGAGGGCAAATTTAATGACTATTTCTATTTGTTTGCTTTGCTGACTGTACCTACCCCCAGAACCTTTCCATTTTTGCAGCTCTCCAAGAACGTCACAAGTCTCTTAGCACAAAGCTTTAATTTTTTTCCCCCCTGAAGCTGTGCAAACACAAACCTCTTTTCCAATCCTTTGGGCAGCAGATGCCCAGGCTCATTCAGACTTGACTCTTTTGGATGGAGATCTTGACTGGGATTGAGTACTGTCAGCAAAGGAGAAATGTGTCCTATCCTAATCCTTAGGTTGTAATGCACATGCTGTGTTCTTGCAGGGTGCTAATATTCCTTCATGATGTTACTGCATCATGCAGTGGAGGTAAAGCAGAATATCCTTGGCTCATCCTCGTGCTCCCTGAAATCCTTACATTTTCACCAACCCAGCAGTAACCAGCATGGAAGACATGGCTTCTACACTTTTAAGAAACATCTATTCACTTCAGCTCTGCCAAAGCTAAATATATTTATAGATTTGTTCGTAATTATTTTTAGAGTAGAATTCTGTTTGTTTGACAATATCTGAAAAATTAAATACCTGGGGCAAAATTGCTGAGTGCAGCTGGTACATTGGAAACATGGGGAAGTACTTGCTGTAATTGTGAAGGTTTTATTTAATGGCTCTGAAGGCAGAGTTAACTCATTCAGTGAAGACAGGTTGTTTGATGGGCTGGTGGTGCTGCCCTCTCTGTCACAAGCTGCCTGCCCTGTCCTGTAGCACAGACAGGTCTGTCCTTCCCAGGAACAAGGAGCAGAGTCCACCTTTGGGACTTGTTGGGGTGAGTCCAGCACAGACACCACGTTGGTTATAGGGATGGAGCAGCTCTGCTGTGAGAAAAGGCTGAGAGAATTGGGATGATTCAGCCTGGAAAAGAGAAGAATCTGGGGACACGTAATTTTGGCCTTCAGTACCTGGAAGGAGCTACAAGAAAGATGGAGAGAGACTATTTACCTTAGCCTGGAGTGACAGGACAAGGAGTAATGGCTTCAAACTGATGGATAGTAGGTTTAGATTAGATGTGAGAAAGAAATGCTTTCCTATGAGAGTGGTGAGGCCCTGGCACAGGGTACCAAGAGAAGCTGTGGCTGCTCTACCTCTGGAAGTGTCCAAGGCCAAGTTGGACAGGGCTTGGAGCAATCTGGGGTAGTGGAAGGTGTCCTGGCAGAAGCTTGGTGCCAGGTTTCTGTGCCACGAGGGTGCAGAAGCTCTGGACCTGCTAGCTGTGAACTGAAATGCATTGGCAGGACAATTAACAAATATTCTATTCTCTTCCCACCCATTCTGCACTTTCCATGACCTCTTCCTTTCATCAGTACAAGTAAATTGAATTCAGCACATTTAAAGACCCTGTCTGGATCCATAACATTCATAACCATGCTGTAACCATGAATGAAAAGCTGAGGGAGAGTATGGTTTGTATCCAAGGGCTCTTTTGCTTTTTATATGTTTACATATACCAGCCAATGGTCAGCAAATAAGCACCATGGCTGGTAATGAAATGTTCAAACCATCTGTTTTAATCTGCAATTTAATTTCACTATAAAATATTAAAGTTGTTCTGATGGTTGGGTTGGTACGGCTGCTTTATATGAAAAGAATTGAGTATCCCAGAGCAATTACATTGCACCAAGCACATGCTGTGGATATTATATTCTGTATTGTTATTTTGTTCCATTAAAAACATTTAAAAGCCTTCTTACATGGTATGACAGAGTTTTAAGTCTCTCTTTTTTTGAGAAACAAGTAGCAAATGATGAGGACAAGTGTAGGAAGAAGATACTGGCAAAAGAATAATCTTCTTCATGACCCTTCAAGAGGAATAATGGAGCCATCTCCCAAGGGAGGTCAATGCCCAAGGCTGGTCAGTGCCTTACAAACAGACAAAGTTGTCATTAACAGGCTTTAACTTTTGGTCAGCACTGAAGTGGACTTGATGATCCTGGTAGGTCTCTTCCAATTGGATTTCCTCTGTTCTATCCAAAATAAATGTCTGTGGAAACGCTGAACTGACGGAACCAGAAAGTGGTTTGATATTGCAGCTTTTGTAGCATTTTTGGAAATCTTTTCTACATTTTCCACTCGCACTGCTTTCTGTTGTGGGATTTTAGAGAACATTCCTTGAGGGGCTGGTGACAGTTGTGTTCTGGGTTGTGGCCCCTCAGGTCTTGAAAACATCCAGGTTCAGGGATTCCACAACATAGTTGGACAACCCACTCCAGTGATTAATGACCCTTACAGGGATTTTATTTTTTCTTCTCTCTCCAGACTGAACCTCTCTCACTCCAACCCCTCTGCCACGGGCAGGGACACTTTCCACAGGCTGATCCAAGCCCCACCTGACCTGGCTTTGAACACTTCCAGGATGGAGCAGCCACAGCTTCTCTGGGTAATGTGTGCCAAGTTCTCACCACCCTCACAGGTCAGAATTTCTTCCTAATTATTTCTACTTCTTCAGGGTCAGACAGTGTGGTGCTGGACAACCACCTTTCTTATTTTCACCCATGAACATTTCTGCTCATGTGTGCCTTGAAATACTCACATTTCCCACAAAAATTTCCCACCACTCTTGAGCAGCATCCCCTGCCACGGTCCCACCCTACTTTGCCTCTGGGATCTGTCTGTGCTTCTTTGGTGTCTGAGAGGGATAAAGGGCAATCACGATGAGCTTGAGCTGGCACTGTTGGTGTACCCAAAATGCAGAACCTTTCTCCATGTGCTGTGACATCAGGGAATGGTGAGAGGGACAGGCACATTTTTCCTGGGCAATAACTCCCTGTCTCAGAGGCAGGAAGCATTGCAGCCCTGTGAACCTCACACTATTGCTAATCCAGAGCCCTGTAGGGAGCTGGGGCTCACTATCCCAGCACTGTGGCATCTTGACACAGCTATGTGGCATCTGGAACCCAAGCCAGTATTTCTACCTGGTCATCTGTTGTACTCCTGATATATCTGATAACCTGATATATCTGCCTGGCCAAGGCTTGCTTGGGGGTCCCTACATGGGACAGGGAGAGGCAGGGATTGCACACACCAGCTGGCCCCCACCCCTGAAGGCTGCAGCAGTTGTTTTCCATTGCACCCACAGCCACATGTCACCTGGTGTTATTTGGAGTGTGTGCCACTTGCAATGCCTTTTTCCTGAACATAAGCTGGAAATTACTGATTCTTACTTTACACAGCTAGTATAAAAGCACTAATGTCCTAATGAAGAGTCTCACTTAGCTAAATGCCTCATACAGCTGAGTAAAACAAAGAATTTTACTAGAGCTTAACCCAGTCGTTAATAAGCTTTTTAACCCTGACCTTTCAAATCAATGATCTACCACTGGTTTTACCTTTCAAGAAGGAATTCCATTTTCAAGTGATAAAACATATTTTGCACTCCTTACAATCTAATGATTATTCTCAGCGTTACTGGATATATGAGGCCATCAAACCATTAGAAGGTATAAAATGTATTAATGTACAGCATTCACGGCTACATTTGCTTTAGAGTCAATAAAAGGGAAACAATTTATAAAGGGCATTTATGCTCATTACGGAATATCGATAGATTGTTTCTCCCATCATTCCTGAAGTATGAAGGACTCCTCTCCATGATGGATAGGAGAGGATTTGCATAAGCTCTTTGCTTAAACTACTCCAGCCCTGAGCTGTGTGCAGGGGTCTGTGGCCAGGCTTTGGGGTGGAATATGTGGGAGTACCTACAAGTTCTTCCTTTCCAGGGGGCTGAGCATCTCAGTCTGGGAGGTTTTCACAGCAGCCTTGTGAAGGTTCTGGAGACAGCAACGGCACTTTCAGCACCAGGCAGGAATTGTCACAAGGCTGTGGTCAAATGGAATCTGTGTTGGAAAAGAAAGGAATTTGTTTGTGAGGAAGGTCAGGGCTGGAGCACACAAATGAAGGCAGAGTTTTGCTGGGCACCCTCATAAACAGGGAGAGGGACTTTTTGACACATTGTGGGGGGAAAAGGGAGAGGAATTACAGGGAGGGTAGAAGATGTTGTAGGAGCACTGTAGCTATAGCATGAGGCAGAAATTTCATAGTCTATCCCAGTGAATAAGAACTGCAGAAATATAATAACTATGAGGAGTCGAGTGATTAAGGCACTGGCCTGAGTCTCAGCAGACCTGGATTCGGTTCCTGGCTGTTTTCAGATTTCTGTCTGACTTTTGGCAAGCCTCTTCAACTCTCTGTGCCTTGCTTTCCCATCTGTTAAAGAGGAATAATAATATTTCCTTTCTTTCCTGTCTATTCCAGCAGCAATCTCTTCTGGGCAGGCACTGTCTCTCTCATGGTGTGTACAGGACTTCGCCCTTGGATTTTCATACCTGCCCTAAAGAAGGAAATAGGGATGGGGAGCACCATGACATGGAAGCCCACTTATTAGCAATTTCCTGTTACTAAGGGTCTAAAAGGTGTGCTACAACTTCTTAAATAGAGTTCTTAATATCAGTTCTTCTAGGACAAAAGAAAAAAATATCAATCAGTAAATTAGAGAAGGAAAGTGATTCACATCTCTATTAAGATTTCTAAGTCTAAATGTATTTTCTGAAGTAGAAATATTCCATTTTGAAAGGACATTAGCTATGGCACAAAAGCAGAGTTCTGGCCTTCCCATTTCTAATCTTGCTCCTCCAAGTGGCTGCTCTATATGGACTGACCTTTTTAGCATTTCTCACTGACAAGACATCTTCTTGAGGCACATAGTGGCTTCCTGATATGCACAGGCTCCTGCCCATCTGGGAGGGTGAAGTTGTGCCCACTCAGAGGCACCCACGCCCTGCAAGGGAGACTGGGTAATTTCAGTTGAAGAGCACTGGTTGAAGAGAACATCCAGTAAATATATAAAATTAAAACTCAGCTGCAGAGGCTTTCTGGTAATAAGCAGTCCCAATTAGAAATGCAAATGTCACTGAAAGGGAGCGTGTCTGTTGACAGTAGACTTTGAGGAAAGCTTTGGGTTTAGTGCTAGTAAATTAATCTTTAATTATGAACACACCTCACTTCTGCAAGAGGTGCCCTGCACTCACGGAACTGACAGCATGTGAAAGTTTCAGGCTGCTGCTTTCTTCTTTCAAAGAGAACATCTCACCCCAAAAGAGGAGAACCTTGCTGGCTGCTTGTGGACTTAGTGCTCTGTGAGCTGGGGCTGGCCAGTGTCATTGACCCTCCAGACAAGCAGGAGTCACCAACCCATTAAAAACATTGGTCTTAAAACATTCCGTCTCACATCATCTTGATAAATATAAATATCTAGATGAATAATTGTCAAAGTTTGGGAAAGAAAAACAGCCCTTGCTCCTGCAGTTCTCTCCTGCCCTGGCTGTGTTGCCTGCCCTCCATGCAGAGCACAATTTGCTGGCAGAGCTAGGACCACACCATGCTGCTGCAAACCCTTCTCCAGGGCAGCCATGAGAATGTTCAACACCTCCACTCCTGGGCTGGCTGGATTATTAAAACAACATTTCCACTTCCAAGTAAGTAAATAAATCTCACTGGCAAGTTTGTTTTGTGTCAGCCAACATCTTATCTCCCTGAAAACTGGGCTGGTGTCCTGCAAAGCTGAAAACTGAATAGTCTTAAAGCTGAGTGCAACAGCCAAGAGATACACCAGATCCATCTTCTGAGGTAGCAGATACAGTGAAGTAAGCAAATACATTCTAGAAATCCTATTATTAAAGTTACAAAAATAATTCTGTTTCTTTAAGTTCGAAGTTATGAAACTTTGCTGTCATTTTCCCAGCAAGCTTTTGTTTTTCAGCCTACAGCTAAAAAGCTTCACCCCAAAATCTTTGTTGCCCAAAAGAGGCTGTGCCGCAACCCACCTCAAAAGGCCCAGAACACCTGGTTCAGGCACAACAGGAAGATCAGAACATACCTTATCATAAATATGCATATGCGACGCAGGAGCCCGCCACCTTCTTGGAGTGATGCCATAATTGACGGAACAAAGTACAACAAAACTTCACATCACTGGTGGATCAGAAGAACAGAGGTAACTGAAAGGCTAGAAAATTACAGGTTTACTGACATTCTGCTCAACCTTACCCATTCTTTATTGAAAAGAGATAATAACTATCTATAGGAGAGCTGTCTTAAGACTCCATTCATTCCCTTTCGCTAGCCCAGCTGAGAGGTGGTATAATATAAAGCACACCAGCATCTGGCATGTCATTTAATTACACCTTCAGCTTGCTGGGAAAATGTTGGAAGTGTCAAGGTAAGCAAACTATAAAAATATATTTTCCTTGCTACAGGAGAGCTGCTGAAATGGCAAGCAGAGGCCAGCTCCAGATATTACTCTGGGTCTGTGAGAGGAAGGTGATGCCGAGGAGTCTAATTCATGAACAATTATCACCCTTTGATAAGACACCATCTGCTCCCAGCTGCCTGGCTCCAGTTCCCCAACAGACATGTGGGAATTCCTCTCCAAATAAACCACTGGTGTAACAGGAAAACAGAACTGTCAGCTCCAGTGAAGTTGTGCCTTCTTGCATCAGCACTGGGTGTGTCTCACTCTTTCAAGCAAGAAGCAAAAAACTGTGAAAGGCAGTAAAATGCCATCAACCACCACTGAAAGAGCCAGGTAGGTCTTGGTTTAGCTCATCCACCTGATATGTGCTCTGCTTGACATTGAGAAGCTGTTAGAGATCACTTACAGTAAGGATGAAGGTGGACTAATATACCTGTACTAGTGGGCACTTTTTGACTGTGACTTTTGCCCTGAGTTGATTCAAGGGGCTCTTTTAAAGAGCATAAGCTGATCAGCAAATCAGTCAGGAGGATAGCACTGCAGAAGGCCAGTGCTATCCTCCAGTAGCCAAGGAGAGGCCCACAGCCCTGTGAAATAGCCAGCAATGGAGGACTTCCAGGTTCTTGCTGTGTCTGTGTTTCTACTCCACCATACTTGTAAGAGAAAAAAAAATTAAATTTCTATTTTCAAACAGCAGAGCCGAGATTGTGTTGTGGTTGGAGCATGACAGGAAGTTACATCCACCCAGTGGTACCGAGAGAACTTGGCTGCATTTGGCTGAAGCTCTGTGAGCACCACTCCTGCAGCACCATTTCTCACTCACCACGGCTGCTCTCAAGCCACTGAACATTAAAAGGTCAGTTCTCATTGTCACTCCTGTGAAATAAGATTGGCCTCTCCATCAACACTTCCTCTAGGCCTTGATGCTGTGAACACCAGGGACAGGAGCATTGAGGAGGGGGACTTAGCCTCCTACCCCAGTCTGCACAGATAAACCAAAGATGACCCCTGAGCCTTTGACCCTGGGGGCTGGCCCTGTTACAAGTAATTGAAGTGAATGAAATAAATCACAGGTTTTTTTCTTTGTTTATTGGGCGGGGTGGGAGGAAAGGAGAAGAAAGTTCAGTGCAGAAATTAGTCACCTTGTTTTGTTCTTACTAATGGAAATTTCTCAGAAACCAAAATAAAGGGTGTCATATAAAAACCCAAAGAGCACAAAATTAGCTTGAACCCACATCCTAACTTTTAAACCCAGAGCATGAATGCAGGTGTCTGCAGCTGACCATGATATTTTTTTCAGTTCATCTGAGGTATGAGTCACTTCCATCAAAAGAGGAGGATGCCTTGATCTGTGTGCAAGCGAGCTTTGGAACAGCAGCTGTTGGAGCAAATACAAACATCCATGCCAAGGATTGTGAGGATGTAGTTTATCTAATATGTAAAAAAACACCTGCTGCAAATGAAAAATTACACCCACAACCACCTGAATAAGATAAGCAAATGATGGGGGAAATGAAGAGACAGATTTATTATTAATGTAAGTTGGAACTTTTGAACCAAACATCTCTTTTGCAATGGAACAGTAGGATGCACAAGGAAATAGCACTCCTTGCCCCAGACTTGCTCAGCAGCATTTATTTTGCCTCAGTGATTTTCTTTTCTTTGCTAAGTCTGGTAGAGATGAAAACACTAACCCAAAGAAGATAATTAAAAACTAAATGAAACCACATACAGCTGTGCTACTACATGGCTAATGAACATGCAAATATATACATATGACAAGGACATAATGCAGGCTGGCTGCCTTGAGTGGTTAGTGCAGATTTACAAGAGCTGGAAATGCTATTGATTATAACTGAGCTAAACTTCCTGACTCCAGACTTCAAAGATCAGCCTCAATATAATCATCAGGCAGCATATGGGAGCGTGGCTGCAAGGAGCTGATGAATAATGGCTCAGGGGCCTGAATGTTTGCACGTAGGGTGGGAGATGTCCTGGAGATGTCCTTTGGGCTGTGGAGTGCAGGCTCCTTGGCAGCCAGGACCAGCACCACAGAATCCTCCTCAGCATCTTGGCACACTCAGTCCTGCTGACAATTAGGGCTTTGGAGTTATGGGTTTTAGCTGGGATGTTTATTTTTCCTTTCCCACTTCACTTGGCAAGAGGCTGATATGTGGTGGAGACATTTTTGGGAGACCAGGGAGGGAGGTAACAGATACAAGACAGAGCTTCTGGGGTCCAACAAACAGGAGCATGAGCAGCATGGAAAGGCTGTCCTCTGAGAGTCTGCTGCCACATCCACGTGGAAGAAGACAAATCTGATTTCTCTAATTAGTTTAAAAAACACCCAGATGAGAGTAACTCCCCAACCCACTCAGAGATGAGACAAGGAAGTCAGGGCTCAGCCCTACACAAAGTTCGCCCATGAAAGGGACCTGGTCCTATTGCCACCTTGTGCTCCTTTCACTGGCCACAGCACCACTGAAATATCCACTGGGGATATCACAGAGACAGGGCAAAACTCCCTCCTCCTCCATGATCACCACAGAAAGGCCACAGAAAGACTTGGGCATGGCCACAGGCAGGAGAGAGGCATGGAGAGATGGAGCATAACCTTAGTTGTGGGTGGAGATGACTGATCCACCAGGATGGCTGAGAGAAGGGACACCTACCAAAAAAAGAAACCAAAGAAACCAAATTTGTGCAGAACACAATGGTTAGTGCATAAAAATTAATCAAGTACTACAATGACTTGCTTTATTCATAATACTTAATGGTCATGTAATAGGAGTTTTTATTCAGCAGTTAAAGTTCATAAGTGCAGGTTTTACATGTAGAAAGGTATTATGCTGATAGTTTAATTACACACCTTTCTGCACACCAAAGGAAATGGGTTATGCGGGTTTTATAATTAAAGACGGACTTCTGAGGGGAAATGAACTTTGCAGTTAGCAACATAATATTTGATTTTTATCTGATGTTTTTGTTTTGAATTTGCCAGCACTTGGTGGTGGTGTAAACAGGTGAGAGTGCTCCAGACTGCATGAGGTGTCAGGAGAAGCTTTGAAAATGCAGCAGAAAGTAGCCATATTTAAAAATAGCCAGTGTGAGCATGAGGTATAAACATCATGTGTTTGGAAAGCTCTCCAGACTCTGCCCATGCAATTATGCACAGTGCAAGTCTGTCCAGTACGTCTAGGAAACAGAGGAAAAAACCCAACCCAACAAGTAAGTGAAAAATAAACCCCGGTGCTTGCCAAAATAATAAAAAGCTTCACTTTTTATTTCTCTGATTTTTTGTTTTAAATTGATTTCATGGCCAGTGAATACAATTTTCCCCTCCTGCCTGCCTACAGAGGCAGCAAAGCCAAAAAATGTGATGGATGTTTGTGTGTGCACGTTTGCTGTTGGAATACACAGGACTGCTCTCAATATTAAAGGCAAAAAGTGGTGTGAGCCACTGCCAGGTCACAGCCAGCTCCTGCCATTCCCTAATAACCATGTGGAAGTCTGTACTCAACAAGGTGGGGCTGGGCAGGTCTGCAGTGCCTGGAATTCCCCCTTTTCAAGTTTAAGGAGGCTTTATTTAGCATAACCTCTTTCTTATATACATATAAAAGCACATTAAAAGGATATGTGGGAATATATATATATATATATATTTATTTATAGTTTATATGTATTTATAGATATATTTATAGATATATATTTATAAATTGCTAGGAGACATCAATTTATTTATAAAGTACTAGGAGTAATCCTTTTTTTTTAACATAGCAAATACACCTACAAGAATTTTTCTAAAGTCTAAAATATTTCAAACATCACCATGCTCCTCCCCTCATGTGATATAAGCTGACAGGCTCAGGCTTTTATTGTGCCCAGCACAAATGAACAAAAAAACCCCATAAAAACAACAACCCAACAAAACAAAACCAACAAAAAACCCCCAAAGCCAAAAGAAGAAAACAAAGGACTTTCCAAAAACAATAAGCAAGGGCAAGGCCTGAAGTATTTTGAGCACGCCCTTTCCTTTCTGGCAGAACTGGGAGTGACTGCCCTGGATATTATGGTTTGTTGGTGAAGGTGGAGTCCAGGTGATGGCAGACAGTGCTGCCAAGGGGTCCCTTGGCTGGTAACAGCTCCTCGGGCCCTCTGGACCTATCCAGAACATCTGAAATCAGGCATTTCACAGCCAAGTACAGAGGAATGATTTAAAAATCCTTTTAACGGGTGTGGACACTCAACAAAAACAGGAATAGTTGTGTAAAGGGTGCTTCCAAATATAACTGGACATTTTTTTTAATTTCGTTGGCTAACTGCATAAATTAATGACAATGAGAAAGAGCTGTAACTGTTTTTCTCTAATTAAATCCATACATTTTGGCTCTACTCATCATCGTTAACATACTGTTAAAAGTGCTGTTGCTGTATCTTTCAACCCTCAGCCTGCAATCAAGCCCTCGCTGCACTGTGGTGGATTTCAAACAGTCACTTGTTTAAAAATAGAAAGTGGGTTTTTTTAAAAAAAACCAAGTGACTGCCAACTGAATGCAAACAGGTAAAAATTACCATATGCAATTGTCAAGTGTCAGATTCAGCTCGTGAGCCACCAAGATTTACACTGCCTGGTGTAGGGCTCACAGCACTTTAAGGCTGTATTGCCCACAGGCTGAAGGTGTACAAATGAATATGTATCCTTAATTTTTATTTAAGTAACAGTGTGCTTTCTGTGTGGGGTACCCATCATTTTCTCTTTATAATTTTCAAAATTTCAACAAAAAAATCCCATAATCCCAGAGGTAGCAGCTCAGCCTCCATGGGGTAAATTCAGGGGATACCACAAGGTTACAGAGATGCTTTCCATGGTACCCATTCCTACAATTGGCACGAGTTCTCCACCCTTGCAACTGAGGATACAGATTTTTTCTTTTTTTTTTTTTTAAGTCTAACAAGGGTAATCATAACAGGATTAACAGATTTTTTTTACCCCCCCCATATCATATCAAAGAGAGCATTAGACCAGAGTTATGATTAGATGTGTTTTTACTGTATATGGAATCGTATTAAAATTAATGTATGGCTCAGCCACATTTGCTATCCACTGTTCTGTTCTGTAAAGCCACTTCTTCCATGAAGGGCAGCCTTGAGTGAAAGGAGAGCATCCAAATAAGTATTTTGTAAACATTTGAGAAAGAGAGACAAATAGCCCCATGCAATCACACCATCTTACCTCAAATACCCACTCAGAACCGAAATAATTCCTTGCTGAACAAGCCAAGCCTGGCTCCCTAAACCGGGAGGAATTGCGATGCTGGTAAACTTGCAGAAATATTTTTACAATTTTATTAGAGGTTTTAATTCAGTGCTTTATCTACCTCTGTTAGTCTGCAAAATAGCTTTAAATATTCAAGTGGTAATTAATGAATCTTTTATGTTGCAAATCAAACATTTTCATCTGTGCTGTGGTACAGTGGCAGTGAGAAGGAGGGGTTTAAAGTGTAATTGTTTCTCCTGTTCCCCTCGCAGCGCTGAATGCCTTTTTACCCTTTATTATATCATAGGCTTTTGCTTCAGTTCATCAGCACTTTGCCACATCTTATCGCTCGATATTTGCTGTCTATTTTTTATTTATTTTTTTTTTCAGTGCAAGATTTCTTACTGTGCCTTTGCCAGAGACATTCCTAAGGAGATGGAAACTCTCTGAATGTGGAATTTTCGCATGAGTGCAAAATAATAAAAAGCATGTGTGTATTAAAAAGGGATCAACTTAATGGGAAATGAGCATTGGGTTACATTAATATTCTATTACAGTAAAAATCATATTTAATAAATTTTCTCCAGATTTTTCAGGACCTTACTGTATTTTTCTAAGTCGGATGCCAATCCAAAGAAACAGTGTATATGATACATTTGATTTATGTTAAGTAAATAACCTGCACAGCCCATTTTTCAGTTTAAAAAAAAATATTAAGTGTAGAAACACACACCAGACTGAAATGTGTGCTTAGTTTCCATCTGCTAGGAGGAATAGTGTTGGTCTTGTGCAGCAGAAAGCCTTTATAAACAGTATTCTATTTTATTGATGCTATATGTGGATTTTTATGTTATGTGGCAAGCGAAGGAGAATGAAAACACTGTAATTTATCCAAAACCATAAAATTATACTAGTACTAAAGTAATTACTTCACATATTAAAATACAGTTTCCTTTGCTTTCTTTTGTCATCACATAAAACGAGGCGTTGAGCGCGGCAGCGCGGAGGGGCCGGGGCTGCTCTTGCCTCCACAAAGGATTGACACATCCCGGATCAGACACTATATCACCCGACCCTTGTTGTTCTGTGACCCTAATTAATATTATACTCGCTGACATTTATGTATCAGAGCAATAAGCTAAACAGGAAACAATTTATGTCACCTAAAGCTTTTTAACAAATCGATGCAACTATTTGTAATTGCTTGTTTCACAAGATTAAAAGTACTCAGCCTTGATCTTCGCCCACAGTTTTGTGGCCAACATGACCTGTGCTTCCGTTGTAAAATAGGAGAGTTAGTGATCAGCACCTATTTCCATCAAGTAATCCATATTGCTAATATTTCTGGAATTTTAATGTAGTTACAATTTATAGCCGATCAAATGTGGTTACCTAAATTGCTGTTGCTAGTAGACAGTTTAACTGTCTTTATTAATTACAGTATAATTTAATGTTTGAGTACAGGCACTTGTGTTGGTCATTTTTACAGCCAAAGCAGTTATGTGCCTTATGACGAACCATTTTAGCATTTTCAATGGAAATTTGCTAATATGATGAGTGATAAAAATGTCAAACTCTGGTAAATAATGGTTATTGCTTTGGCTGGAATTAATCCTTGAAAGGACGGTTACCTTCAAATTAACATTATAACTTGAAGAAAAAAAATGTTTTTCATGCTTCTGAGAGGCATAAAAAGCGGTCACTGGGCTCCTCTAAATAAATACAGACAAAGTGGCACAAAATGGTTATTTTTTTTTTCTTCAGGCTGACAAAGAAAATTCTTGTGGAAGAAAGGAGGAGGGATTGGTAAATACCCCAAGGTGATGTTGCTTGCCATTTGCAGCTAATGTGCTTTGAAGATCTCTAACCAAGGTAATAAAATGGAGCAAAAAGAAGGCCTTTGCTATGCCCCAGCTCCAGGATTTGGGGAAAAAACAGGTGTGGACACCATGGAGGCTGCAAACACACCTGAGGGCCACATCCCACCACCTCAGTCATCACTGCTGGGGAGAATGGGGGCATATGGCTATGTGAGGATGAAGAGTGTTCAACGTGCCAGAATTAACCACCACTGCTACGAGGATGAAAGATAGCCCTGATTAACACACCATTAAAAGAACGTTTAACATCATCGTTGAAGACTGAGCCTGATTAATAGGTCAAGAAGGGCTAATTACACCTTGTTGTCAGGAAGTGTGTGTGTATGTGTGGCTGCGTGCAAGCGAGTGGCACCAGGAATTGCCAGTCCCTTAAATTAGACCAATAATGTGAAGTTTGTCAGACTCTGTGATCATGGCCCAAGTTAAATGTCATTGATGGGATCATCTGCAGAGAGGAGGTGGGTGTGCAAGGAGCACATCAGCTGCCATGTCCTTCTGGGCCTCAAGCTCCTGAGCTTTTCCCTCTGGGACAGAAGAAACCCAGAAAAACTACTCACAGGCTCCGGTTTTCTTTGGAAATTCCTCAGAGACACATTGCCTCACCACTGCCCATAAAAGTGCTTTTCAGCTGTGGTTTTCCAGCGTTTCTGCCTGGAAAAGGTATTTCCCAGCTGGCTATTGCTGGTGGAGTAGGAAGGCATTGTGTGATGTTCCGTGATGGACCAGCCAGGGAGGAGAAATGTGATTAATAACACAAAGATGATACAGAAGGTGGCCAAGAGCCAGATTCCCATCCGCTGCTCCAGGCAGCACTGCCTGGGACAGGAGGGGAAATGATGGTCCTGCTGCTCAGCTCAGTGCCAGCTCCTCAGCACAAGCTGCATGTGGCACCCACCCCAGCAGCTCCCCTTAAACCTGAGCCCATGGGCAGATGACAAACAGGACATTTGGAACCCCAAATCCAATTTCTGAGGTGAGATGCCCAGGGAGGTGGAGCAGCCAATTAACCTGTGGTGGCTTTGTAGCCCCTGACCTGCCTGCTGGTGACCTGTGTGGGGACACACCATCCCCCAAGAGAGGCTGAGGGACCTGCTGGGGCTCACCAGGGACATGGTTCCTACCTGGAGCTGACTCCCCCCATTTTACAGATGCGCACCATACCAAACAGCAGCTTCTGGCTCAATCCCCTCTGCCCGTGACTTTGGAAAATTTAATCCCACAAATCCTCTCCAGTTTACTAAAATCTCACTGGTGATGGAAGTGCACCACAAAACCAAGGCCGAATTTGTATTCTCTATTTTGGTTATTAAAATCTACCAGTCCGTACCATTTGGGGACACACTATAATGAGTGTGCAAAGTTCCCCTCCCCCTCCCCCCAAAAAATAGTTATCTGGTATAATTTTATGATAGAATATTTTTATAAAATCATTTGTACTAATTTAAGCATTTATCATTATATGCAAAAAGATTTCTTGATGAGAATATTATAGACGGTGCATGTTTTTGACATTAGCATTTTATTTGGATGACTAATCTTGCAGATGTGAAATTTTAATGAATTATTCATGAAAAATCTCTCCTCTGAAATTTCAGTTTGCTGCTAATGCTAGTTATTAAACATTTTATTTTTCTTTACAAAACTTGATGAGGAAAATAAATGTGTGCTTACTTGAAAGAAAAAGAAGGTGGGTTTTTCCTTCAGTTTGTCTCAGGTGACAGTGCCAGATGGGACTTTGTTCCTCACAGTTTTATGGACCAAGGGGTTGATCCTGCAAGCCCCTTTTGGCAGGGGTGCAGTGCACATTCCCAGCCTTTCCACTGCACTGGGAAGGAGCTGCAGGATGAAGATCCCAACCCCTTCCTTTGAGAAAGCAAATAACCCCCTGGGACCTCAATGGGCAAAACTGAGGAACTTCCTTGGAAAAGAGGATTAATTCCTTAAATGAGTGTCTTCCTTGCTTCCAGCCTCACCCAACTGGCCTGTACAGACTGTCCACAAATCCACCACTTAAATATTTTGTAGTTGGATGTGGTTGGGAAATCTCAAGGAAAGAGATGAGATTTGTCCATCCATGAATGAGCTAGTATATGGCTGAGGTGCCCATGGATCAGGGACCATGGGATGTGACATCAGAGTCACTGGGAGGGGGGGGGCGAAGAACAACAAAACAAGAACTTTGGACATGGCAACTTGCATTACCAGTGTGAACAACCAGCATTTTTATTGCATTTGAGAATGCTATAATGTCAGTAATTAGTACTGACTACACAACATTTTTTATTGTCTGTATCAACAGACATGGAATGATGGAATTACAGTTGATGTAAGGAATGAGTTTCTTTTATGCCTTATCAAAAAAAAAAAAAAAATCTTGTTACTGGCAGCACATACACACGAAGCACCATGCTAACAGTCTGGACTGTACCATTTTCATCAAGGCTTATGGGTAGAAGATACTTGGTTACCTGTTCTGGGCCCATTAAAATGCAGTCCTGAACTGCAAATTCACCTCGCAAGACTAGAATACTAAATGACTTCTGAAACATCTAAAAAATCACTGAGTTCATTAACCAAAGGTACCAAAGGATTTCAAAAGAGTTTAAACATGTTTGGTTTTTTTTTTCCCATGCTATAATGAACGTGAGATTATTGGTGATCTGAAAACTACAATAGTTCAAAATTATTTTAAAAAACTTTATATATATATTTTTTTAATGTATGTATATATATATAAAATATCTAATGATCTGCAATATTTGTAGAATCAGCATCCCTGCCCCGGTCTCTCCCCGAAGCTGAGCTCCAGGAAAGGGGAGGTGCAGGACCTGCCGCGGGACTCTTGCGAGTGAGAATCAAAAAAAGGTCATTTTTTTTTTTTTGTGGTCACTTGTTCTACATAAGCCTTGATTTTGTTTTTGTTTTTTTTTTCTTCATTTCACTTCTAGTTGAATGCAGAAACCTAACAGGTTTTACATTTACAAACTTTTTTTTTTTTTTGTGGACAAGGAAGGCTTTGACTCTCATTCCTGACAGCGATTTACCTGATACATGGTACTACTTTCATAATGTACGCTTTTCTTTGAGAAAAAAAACATGTAACAAATTGTCTTTACATCTTGGCACCTTGTAAAGTTTTTTTTTTGTTTTTTTTATACAAAAAGTTCAATAGTTTGACACTCCCCATTATTAATCACTACTTCACTGATAAACTTTGAAAGTGTGACCCTGGAATTAATCATGCAAAATATTTACTGCAGCAGGAGAAAAACATTTTTTTTTTTTAAACGATTTTTTTTTTCTTTCAAATATATGAACTTTGTTTAAGACAGCCAGAAAAGGCAGTGGTAAGATAACAGAAGGGGTGGGAAAGTATCAAAAAAACCAGCTTAAACACAAAAACTGTACAAAAATGCTTCGATCAATGATAACAGGAGAAAAAAAAATCTGTCAACTATGTTACAATTTAAAAGCTGAAAAAAAAAAGTCAGGGATTTTCTCCCACATGTCAGCAAATGTCATCCAATATTCTTAAAGCAAGGATAACTAAATAAAATACATGTGCAGCGTATTCTGCAATTCCATTACATACAGTAGTTTTTTTTTTCAAAGCTATTTTTTAGTATAGTTAATATAAAGCAGTTGCACAAAAAGCAAAAGGTGTTTTGACAAACAGGTCTGCATTTATTCCTTTTGAGGAATGATATCTAAAAAAAGGACCTTTCCACCTTTTCCTCCCTCCCCACCCTCCCCCCAAAAGACAAAGGCTCACACAGACACAGTGGGATATATATGTACAACATAATAAACCCCTCCCTAAAGAAGCAACTGTATATCCAAAGGGATACAGAATCAGAATTGTAAAAATCATAGTGAAGTTTGCTTGATGTAAAGCCTGAGATTTTCAGTTGGTTCTTCTGCAAGGCTGCAACACCTGCCAGATATGTTAAACTCTAATTTTTTGTTTCTTTTTCTCTTTTTTTAATTTTTTTTATTTTTGCTACAGTCTTTAGACTAAGCATGCAAGACATACAACTAAGTGCAACTGAGTGAAATGTATTTTTTATTTACTCATTCCCTAACAGTTTGGACTGAGGTATGCGTACTAACAGTTTTCTCATGCTGTTATCTTTACTCATGTCTAGCTACACATGCTGAGAATGAACTAATCTACCAGATTTTTATCCCCCTTCTGAATACCGAACTAACCAGCAAACCACTCAGTTTTGAAGCACAGGGCTCAATTCTCATGATCCCTGTCTGGCTACCGCCGGCACGTCACGAAGCTGCCTGGATATAATTTAAACCAAAACTAAAAAAAAAGAAAAAAAAAAGAAAAAAAAAAAGAAAATGTTTCCAAATGACCACAGACTGCCCTTTTTTTTTTTCTTTCTTTTTTTTTTTTTCTTTCTATTTTTGAAACAGAAAGCAGAGTTTTATTAAAGTAACTGCCAATAAAGTTTTTTGTACCAAAGCTTATGAGTGGGACAGGAGTGTTATTTCCTTATGAAAAATGCTGACCAAAAACTAAACAAAACTGAGTAGATGTGCCAAGATCAACCAAAATTAAAGCAGACATCCCAGCACAGTCCCGGAACAGAAGTGGCACACAATCTGTAGAACCAAAGACCGAAAAATTTTTTTTCCTTTTTATTCTAGAAATACCATTTTGTCGTCCAGTTAAATTGTGGGAGCTTTTCTGTTCTCTTCTGTGTTTTATTAAACTGTCTCCTTTTTCTGATACTCTAATTTTCCATGAAATAATTGTCTCTTTGCTTTCTTCAGCTCCCTTCTCATAGCTCCCCCAGTAACACTGATTCCTAGTTTTAACCTCAAAAGCTCTCCTCGGTTCCTCTTTACAGACTTTCATTTTGGTCACTGTAAAGAATTGCAAATAAAAAGTAACAACTTTGGTTCAGACATCTACTTGGCCTTCTAAATTTTCTAGAATAAAGGAGCAGTTTCCCTCTCAGGTTAGCAATAGCCCACATCTTGTCATTTCCCTCTAAATTCTTCAACCTCCTTTGATCAACAATAAGAGGATATTTGGCTTCATAAGATAAAGCATATAACAGAGAACATAATTTACCTTTGTGTAATATCTTTGGTAATTTTAGGAAAAAAAAAAGGTACAAAGAAGAATATAAATTAAGCTCTGAAAGGCTTTTCGAAATAATAAAAAAAAGCTACAGTCCTACATAAATAAATGAGTGACGGAAAAGTGGTTGCAGAATGAAAATGTTTAGGTGTTTGGTGACTGAGGTTTACTGACCTATGGCAACAGATTTTGTATGTCGTGTTTGCTTTGCAGAGCTTTGCCAGTTTTGCCTAACAAGCCCCGGCGCCAATTCTCTCCCAACTCTCCCGACTCCTCCGGCGAGGTTTCCATACTGGCTGGTGTAATATTGCATAACAATCCTAACTGCAGTACTGGATTTGCACAGCTGAAAATTAACACTTTAGCATTAGTGGGGCCCCGTCCTTATTAACTCCCGTAACAAGTTCAATCTGAAATCTAATTTGTATTCAAACAGATTAACGCCACCGAGCAACCCTGAACTGATGTTTAACCGTGAAACATCACCATGTACAGTAACAATTTAATGAAGTCATCTTTCCAACCACTATTTGCAAATGCAAATGTAAAAAAACAATAGAAAAAAATAAAGTTGTAATAATTAATGTTTAGGTGCCCATCTCGGTAATCTCAGATATTCCAGAAAGATTTGTTGACCCATTAGAACTCGTGTTAAACAACCGAGAACCTGCCACTGTACTATTCATTCTCTACTAAAAGTGAACTCTGTTGGTGCTGCATATGTTTCTTTGTGCTGTTCAATTTTGTGGCATTTGCTAATATTCACCGTTGCTGCCAAAAAAAAAAAAAAAATCAAAAAAATCAAAAAAACCGAAACAAAACAAGAATATATTAAAAATACTGCTTTGTGGAATGAATCTGTGTTGCTTCCTACAGTGTTTCTATGTTCATCTGTCATTCATTCTCATTCTTGCAGTACTTCATTCCTCTCTCTCTGTTGGACAACCCTTCCACATGTATCGTGCAGCATTTGGGACCTTTTCAAAAAACAACAACAACAAAAAAGGAGACACCGAAATGGAATGTTTTCCATAGCTAAAGAAAACATGGTGGCATCTGAAGGAAATTGGAATGAATGACAGAAAAAACTACAAACAATTCAATGACATTCAGCTTCGTATAATAAAAACACCTATTAACATTCATCACAAAGTACAGAAAACGTTGAAGCCTCTGAGAGGCCCTGGGCCCAGATGAGGCCTGAGGTCAGAACTTAAAATGGTAGAGGAGAAGTGGGGCAGGGGAATGAAAGCAATACATTAAAAAGTTTGGGATAATTTTTTCTTTGAACCCCTCCCCGATATACACGCTCACACACACGCACACATACCCACACACGTGCACACACAGGCCTTCCCCATCCCAAATGGAAGCAAAAAAAAAAAAAAACAAAAGGAAAAAAAAAAAAAAAACAACCAAGAAAACAAAAAACCAAAATGGAGTAAAGGCAGTGATAATCAACATGCAGTACTGTGCAAATATGTTGTCCATTGGAATCCTTAAAATCTGGGCAAAGACTTGATCTGCAGTTCAGGTGTACATGCTCAGTTTGATGTCCTCAAGTGTCCAAAATTGGCAGGACCTGCAGTCCACAGCTGGCTGCTAAATGCAAGTGAATCAGTTTAGCAAATTTACAACACTGATGTTGACTGTAAGAGAGGAAAATCCCAAGTACCAAACAAGTCCATCCAATGCACAGAGTACAAATTCCTTTTTTCAACAAAAAGTAGAAAAATCAAAAATACTCCCAAATGGGATACTTGATGGCACTAAGAGTTAACATATTTCATAGTTGTCAAAGTGGACTGAGAATCCTCCAGACTGTACAATAATGGAGAGATTTCACAGCTAAGTTTGACGTGTTCTTCCAATCTTCATTCTCAGGATAACTATGTCAGACATACTCATTCTATGTCCTCATTTACAGGTTCATCTTCATAATCTCTGTCATGATCAAAATCTGGACTGTGGTTGGCTGTTGTCACTAAGGATAGTGGGCCTTCATTTTCATCTGGGTCTAATGGTTCTTCTTTGACATGCACAGGGTGCCTGGGAAAACAAAACAACAGACAATCAGCAAGCTGCTCATTAAAAGAGGGTTTTGACAGTTTGGGTGATTTGGGGAGAAAGGCAAAGGTGGTTTGGGGGGTTCAGACCTGGAGGGCCAGGTCTGAGAGCTCCAGGTAACCAAGGAGAAGAGCCTCAATGTCCTGGCCAGAAAAGCCAAGCTAAGCACTATCTCCCAGGTAACAATCATGAGAACAAGAGTGAACAGCCTCAAGCTGCCCCACAGGAGGTTTAGATTGGATATTAGGAAAAATTTCTTCACTGAAAGAGTGACCAAACCCTGGAAGAGGCTGCCCAGGGAAGTGATGCAGTCACTGCACCCGGAAGCTTCAGAAAACATGTGGATGTGGCACTTAAAACACGGTTTAGTGGTGGGCTTGGCAGTGCTGGGTTAATGTCTGGACTCAATGATCCTAAAGGGCTTTTCCAAGCTTAATGATTCTAAGACTCCACGGAGGCTGCGCCAGGCAGGCAGCACTCAGCCTCTCCGGGAAAACACTCTGGGAGGAGCACCTCGATAGGGCTTCCGTCTTGGGATGGAGAGAAAACGCTCTCAGCTGACACATTAAGTTAATGTGATCTTAGGATAAATAAGTGGAATGTGCATGGGAAGGGGAAGGCAGGGCCTGCCAAGGCCTCGGCGCGACGCGGGCCGGGCTGATCATCCTCGCTGTGCGCGCAGCGCCTCTCGTTAACATGCAGAACCTGTGAGACAACTCTCCAGAGGACGACCCCAAGTGAGGTTCTATCATTAATCAACTTCAAGCAAACACAGCAAAGAGACACCATGATACATGCTTTAAACTCCAAATTAATGCATATTTTTACAAACTGTCAATAAGGGAAGAAAAGCCCTGCCAGGAAACACAAACAGAGAGGAAAAGGCTCGCTCAACACAACAATATGATAAGAAAGCACAGTCCTAACGAGAATAATAACACTGTCAGCTGTAAACAAGGCAGAACATGATCCCCAGCTCATGGTGGGCACAAGGATGTACTAAAAAGATGAGATCTGCCAAATTTCTCATTACAGCAAAGCACATGAATAACCCGCAGGGGAATGGGGCTTGGTCATTCAAAATGGGTATGATAACAATTGAAAAATGTTGTTCGTAAATCATATTTACAACAAATCCTATACAAATACAAATTACCTTTTTTTACCTCTCTCTCTTTTTTTTTTTTTTTTTTTGTTCAGCAGCTTTTGAAATGTAAAGTAGCAATGTGAGTCAATAGTGTCTTGTTGGTGGGACTTTATAGGAAAGTAGGATTTTATTGACATTACCAAGTATTAATAATGCGACACAGCGATGGAGACCCTGTTTGCTTCCTAAATAATTGATGTTGTAGGCAATCCCTTAAAATAAAGTGTTAATGAGTTCAAGTCCCACTCTGTCTCTCACTGAGTTGATATCCACCTCCAAGACTCATGTTTTTTCTTTCCTCTGTGCAGGCTGATTTAACCCTTTCACATATGCAACATGAACACACAATCTTCACTGAAAAAACTTCCCCTCTGCTGGCACAGCTTTGCTTTAAAATGAATGATTTAAAATAGCTGCATTGTATTTTATGCTTTGTGTGGATAGCAACGACAACACTGTTTGTACTCCACTGCATGGACAGACAGCAAAGATAAATCACTGGGCAGGGAAAATGTACTCAGCATCCACAGACAGTCCAAAGCCAGCCTTGTCTAATTCAAGTGAGCCAGTTGTACCCCTGTATCCTGTTTATTTCTTTATTCAGGTTTGACCATGGGTAAGTTTAGGAAGCATCCAACTTGCTGACTACAGACAATTCAAATGTGAGCTGTGAATGCCTTTCAAGTCCCTACTTGTTTCAAGTTTTTGAGTTGTAAAATGCTGGATCAATACTCAAGTATTAACTGCATCTTCCAACTCATCCAAAGGAACACTGGGAGAAGTGATGCAGTATCCATGGACACACACCTTTCCCTTCAAATCCACTAATATGTACCCTATCAATGCATCTCTGGGAGCAAAGAGTTCCTCTTCATGTCACATAATTTTTGAAAAAATTACACACCAAGAGCACAGCTCATGCAGTTTTCAACCTAACTGGTGAAAAAGAAAAGGTAAAGAAAAAACTGGAAGGAGACAATTCAAGGATCAGAGGTTAGGAACTGGCAAAAACATGTAAGAAGGTGGAGGTGTCCATGTGCTACCTGTCCCAGCAGCTCCTGGCCTCCGTGAATATTAAAGTATGCTGAATACTGCAACTAGAAAAACTTATTATTATGAATAGGCTGTGGGGCCCCTCACTTGGGAGAAAACATGAAATGAAAAACAGAAGAAAAAGGGGGAAAGAGCAGCTGCACTGAGAGCCCAATAAAGCCTGTGCTACTCGGCCTTTATGGCAGTGATCTTTTTCACTGCAGTTTTAATGTCAAAGTCTTGCTTTTTTGTTTTGTGGTTTTGATGCTGATGCTGCTAGGCTTATTTTTTTTTTTTTTTTTTTTCTTTGAAAAAGTATTATTTCTGAAAATACAGAAGGGAAATTTTCAAAGGGGGCACGAGAGCACATGTCACGTGCAGCAGAGAGACCTTGGTGCATGGAGTGGAGTCTCTCCAAAGGCTGCCCAGTGTCCCAATGCATCCCCACCATCTCAGGTGCCAGCAGGTTAGACAGGTGCTCACTGTGCTCAAAACCACTCTAAGTGCTCTGAAAGCTCATTCAAAGGTCCCCAAACCTTTCCAAAGCAAACCATGCCACTCTTCTGGTTTTGTTATGAAACCAGGTGAAACCAGGTGGTTTTAACTGAGGTTCTCTTTGAGGTTTGGTGTGATTCCCAGAGGTCAAAAAACAAAACTTGAGGTGTGAGAAGCAACAGAAGTTATGAAAAGCCCTGCACAACCCTGGGTGAGACCCCACAAAGCCTAGGGAGCAGAGTCACACAAGCCTCCCCCAGCACCTCACGTGTTGCACAAACATCAGACAGTGAGCTTGGCAAAACCTCCATCCCCTAAATGAGGAGGTTATCTGGGTAACACAACCCCCAGGGAGAGAGCTGCAAGGAAAACAATGCCAAAAAATTCCAACTCTGTGTATTCTGTCAGATGTAACCACAAAATGGCATGTGAGAAAGAAATCTTCCTGAATCTGTGATTTTTCTCCACCATTTCTGAGCAACTGAAATAAATAAGCTTAAATAATCTTGAAGGCAAAGGGAGACTTTCATATCCTCTCAAGTCTGAATTTCTATTTACCACCTCACCAAATCCTCAAAATTGGGAAAAAAAACTTCCTTTAGAGACTGAAGAATTCAGTCTGCTGAATTACAGAAAAGGTAAATGCTGGGTTAAGTGACAAGAAAAAGAAAGGGGAGGGGGAAAGAAGGCAAAGAAAAGAAAGGGTTTCCTATTTCTGTTTTCAAAGCAGCAGAAATTCAGCACATTCCTTTTAAGTAGATGCCTGGGACTCCAGAAGGGGTTAACAATAAATAACCTTGCTGAACACAGATTCCCCTTCTTTTCACATCTGAGTAATTCTTTTGTTTGTCCACTCTGGGAACAGAGGAGTTTTTAATAAAGCTGACTGTTGTTTAAAGCCACTGAGTTCTGGTGGTGCACACAGCATGGAGTAGTTTGCTTTGTGGCTACCTTTGGAGCATATCAGGATGAAAGTGTTATGTCCCCAAGCTGTAATTATGCGACTACTTTCTAGTGTTTCAAAAGGAGGGAGAGAGAAGGGAAAAAAAACCCACCCTAGCTGTGGTTCAATGTGTCATAAAAAGGAAACGAATGAGAGGTAATAAGACTTCAGCTAGAGTATTCGACCTCTTAGCTGTCATGTTAACAAGGTCCTTTAAACCTTACAATAAAGTTTAAAACTTGGTTTCTTCCAATACACTGAAATAGTTTAAAAAATATTTTGCATTATGACAAGGAAATCTGTTCTGAGAAAAAAAAATGAACATGTTGTTAACAAAGCAGGAGCACGGAAAACAAAAAGGTTTCACAGCGTCTGTAAAGTCGCTGTTGACTTATGTTTTTATTTAGTAAACAGGGTAAACCCTGTGACGTGTGAATGGTGTTCTGGCTTTAGATCCCTTCAAACTACTTAGGAACACTATTATAATGGGGAAGCTCTGAGGCTGGTATTGGAACATCACCCAGCCACATTTTACTTAAGCAAAAAGAAATGTTCAGCAGAGAACACATATATTATCAATTCTGAGAAAATGAAAACACTCAGGAAACAATCATTTCCATAATACAACAGAAAATTGGATTTTCTGGTGAATAATGAAAATGAGGCATCACTCCCCCCGACCTCCTCTCTCTCCAGTATTTGTTCTGTGCCCCTCACCTTGGTATCAATGTGCTAAGAGATGATTATTAAGTGCAACAAAGGCCACAGCTATGCACAGTTCTGGAAGATGTCCTATCCTGTTTCAACTTGGTTATTTTTTCCTCCTCTCAGTCTATTCAAAGACAAGGAAACCCTAGGTGAAATGAGAAGTGCATGAACTGCACTAGCCTTGAACTTGCAAAAAAATAATTACTCGGATTAACACAACATCATAAACGTTCATCCTTGTCTGTTAGGCCAGGAGAAACCCTTGGGAGAAGTCTTGTTTCTTGAGAAAAGTCATGTCCCTCCACTCCTCCTTCACACCGGCCCTGCGTGGTCACAGGCAGAGGATAACAAATTGTGACTAAAACTGCCTGGAGATGAATCCGTCTGTGAGAGACGGAAAGTGTGTCATGCAACGTTACTTTGGGAGAGATAATTAATACTGCACAAACAATCACTGGAAAAGCTAAACACATTATTTGAATGTTTTGAAGTAAATGGTAAAAGACAATGTTTAAATTAATTATTAATTAAAAATGAATGTTGCCATCTTTAAAGATTTTTTTTTCAAAGCACTTTGTGCACTGATTTAAAACACTGCAATATCAAAGTATCCAGAGCCTCAGATTCCTTCGTGCCCCCTCCCCTCTGACAACACATTATGCAGGTGGGAAACTTTTCTGCCATTAAATGCTAATTAGTTTCACAACTAATTACTACCGTGGTATTAGGTTAATGTTTTTTCTACTTTTTGATTTAGACTTACTTTTATAAATCCCTTATTCAAATTACTTTGAAGTAAAAGACTACAAATTAGTTCTCTTTTTAATGTGTAATGTGAGCCCTGGCAAGCCAGCCAGTAATTTTACAGGCTGTTTTAAGGAGCAGGGGGAAGACGGGCAGCACGGTCACTCACAGGTACCCAACTGCTCCGCCGAGCTTTCGGGAACGACAGGACTTGTAAACTCCGGCTTCCTCACCAGCCGCCAATTACCCGGCGTGTGATGTGAGGGGAGGGGGGAGTTTACAGCTTTGCAAACTCACTCCGTCACCCCATAAATACTGCACACACCCATCGGGGCATCACACCCTTCCTGCCTTAACCTTTCCTGCGCCCGCCCGCTGCCCGGGTGCCGCTCACGTTGAGCGGGGCAGGCGAGCCCCCGCCACTTCGTGCGGTTATAGACGCGCTCATTACACCGCCGTCTGTTGCCATAATGTCCCTATTAATTCTCCTTTTGATATTTTAAGAGCAATCTATAAATCACACAGACCTTCATGTTAATGCTTAGCAAGACCGTTTTGTGTTGAGTGGGGTTTTTCTGACTCGCCAAACAAGCCCATTTCCCAGCTCTGCCCTACGGGCCGTGCTCATCACGCCATCCAAAGGGGAGAGAAATCACAGGTTTTCTCCAAGAAGCACAGCTGCCTATGAGGTTTTGGAAGGTTTAAATAAGAGAACTGCAAACAAGTGAACAATTTTATAAGCTCTGTGTCCTTCTTGGACCGGATTGAGCTGATCAGTTTTATACGGAAACTAGTAAATGGCTCTTTTATGTTCAAGCCACCCTACACATGTCCCCAGACGGAGGCAGATGTCTGCTCTTGCTGCTCCATCCATGAAGCTCAGCAAGGAGCCAGGAGTCTCCAGAGTCACCCTTGAGCAGATGGTAGGACAAGACCTAGAGAGAGCAGGCGCCTCTGCCGTACTTACATCGCTTGCATAGGGGAACGTCCTGGACTGCTGTCACTCCCGTTACTGTTCGTATGCTCCATTGCACCATTGAGCTCTTCCCTCATCGCGCTGGCTAAATTGCCCAGAGTGGGATTTCCCATGGAAGCAGTAGTGTATAGAGGTATACTGTTCTCAGCCATTGAAGCCTGCCAAGGACACAAACAAATCCATGAAGAGCCATGACT
Organism: Serinus canaria; assembly: GCF_022539315.1. NCBI lineage: Eukaryota > Metazoa > Chordata > Aves > Passeriformes > Fringillidae > Serinus > Serinus canaria. The sequence continues at coordinate 4,109,201 of NC_066326.1, read as the reverse complement.
AACGTTTTTATACACTGCACAACACACTCACTCGTTCCAAAACATTCTCCACGTTTACATTATTTGCAATTACAGGTTCTTTTAAATATTGTACTTTCTGATAGGTATTACTCTGGTTCCATCAAGGGAAATTTAACATCATTTAGATCTGGGTTTAAGGATTCATAGCTGTATTGGCTTAAAAGAGGATGGAGCCTTCCATTCCCTATTTGGAATTACAAACCCTGGAAAAAAGAAAATGTACTTTCCCTATTTTCGCTTCATGAAATTATGTTTGGGGCTTTGGGGTATTTTTTGTGGCTTAGGTTTGGGCTTTGTTTCTAATGAAATGGGGGAAAAAATTGGAACTGGCTCAGCTGATAACTCCTTCCCACTGGAGTGAGCGGGCACCAAGCAGGAGTGTAGCATCATGGAGCTTGATTTTCCTTGGGACATGTGTGAGGCTACCATCAGTGCTAACTGGATCAGAGCTGCACCAATCTACCTGACAGCTGAACCACTCCATGTGGAATTTTTTAAACCTCAGCAACTCAATTCTTACCTTAGCTGTTAAAGATCTGACTGTATTATTTTGATTTTTCCCTTTGTTCTAAGGAAACACCATGCAGCGGCACACTGGAGTTAACTTTCTAAATGGAAATCTTTGTAGGAAGAGAATGAACTGTTAAATATTTTCCTTCTGATTCCCACCGTTCTGCCTGCTAATATTTACTGTGTGTCAGCATTAGCTCATGTTGACAGCACAGTCCCAGCCCGGCGCAGCAGCGGTGGGAACGCAGAAACCCCGAGCCCTGGAGGAGCCCAGTGTTTGGTGGGGATGGGAGGCACAGGGATGGGAGGCACAGCTTTCCAAGGCTGTAGTGCCCAGGGACTGGAAGGACATTTAACCATTTCACCCATCCCAGCCGGATCTGGCTGACATCATCCGTGGCTCCGCGAGCCAAGTCAGTGCCGGGCAGCCACAGACACTGGCTCGGCAGCACTTGACCTGCTCTGGGGAGAGGTCAGCGGGCTGCAGTGGCCAAGCAAAAAAAGCCATCAGGCTGGGTCTGCATGATGCAAACGTGGCCCTTGGGAGGGGAATCCATGCAAACGCACTCCTCACCAAACACTCTTGCCTGCTCCTAATTCGTGGGACAGAACTCCTCGCTTGTTGCCAGCCAGCAGTTTGACCCAGGTAGGCAGATCCAGAGAAAGGGTGGGGGGAGATGGGATGGGAGGGCAGGACCAGCCCTCACTGCAGCATCTCCAGGAGCACAGCCCCTTTTATTCTTCCTTACATTGACCTCTCCATGTGCAGCCCTATGTGTCACACGTCATTACAAAAGCTATTCTAACGGGGAGGATTATTTTTATCTTCTTGATTCAACAACCGGCAAACTCATTGTGATTAGGGGATGCAAAGAATGGTTCACATTTCCTGCACTTGGTAAAATAATGACTCAAGTTCTTCACCCACAGTGATAACTTGTAATTGCAGTAAAGCAATTCACAGGGGGAGAGGTAGGACACAAGGAGTATCTGCTAGGAAAATATTAATATGGGAGAGGGTGTTTTGGGAGCCCCTATTGACCCACTGGCAAAAGACACAACTGGTGAGAGCTGAAGTCCCCATACCTTCCACAGACAGAGGGGGGAGAGAGCTGCTTCTTCTCCCTGGCCACGAGGGAAAACAGATAGAGGAGATGTCAGCAGGGTCTGGGTCAAGGAGAGGGGAGGCTCTGCCACCCCACAGGAAAAGAAACCACAGCCTGCCATGCCAGCAGCACACAGCCAGCTGTGCAGACCCCCATGGTGCTCACGGGGATGTGCAAGAAGCAGACCTTCCAGAGCCCACAAAAGCTGGGGGAACACTCCATCAATCATTAAGTGAATGTAGGCCTTAGCAGGTAAGGCAGCCTTGCATCCTATAGGAATCTGCTGCCCAAGTGAGGTCTAAACTGCCCACATAGCAGTGGCCACCTGAGTTAATTGCCCAGATTTTCTGCATAGAACCCACTGGAATTTCGCCTCCAAAACCCAATGGCAGGGGAAGAAGTGTAGAACCTGCTGGTTTATTTTCACCCTAAAAGAGGACCTGGCTCAGTGCAATGGTTATTATCCATCCCCATTTATTAGCAGGGTGACAGTGGCAGCAAACCTGGCCCAGGCTCCTCTCTCCATCAGCTCAGCTATGGGAGGGCACAAGGACATGGCTCTCAGGAAAAGTGGGGAATGGAAACAGTTTGGAGGTTATCACGAAAGACAAGAATGGATGGAGATGACGACAACGACACGTGTTTCAGAAATAAAACACGAACAGTTCCATATGATAAGCATATTAATTGAAATTAGTCACATAGTTAACAATGTGAAGAAATGTAGGATCATTTCATTTTTGCCTTTCAGCCTCATGAATGTAAAATGTGCTTGTAATCTTAATACTATTCAGGAGACAAAGCAGTCTTTAAAAATCACACTTCACAAGACTCAAGGGAAAATAAGTTACTAATGAATGGTATTTACAGTTGCTTCATTTAAGCATGCTTTCCTGGGCTTTGCAGGAGTTACTGCATAAACTCAAAAAAAATCAGAAGAAAGGCAAAACATCATTTTCCTCCTAATAATTTGTTTCTTGGTTCTGAAAAGAGAAATCTCCTAAACCTTCCACAAAACGTGACCGCCCAAGCAAATACCCATGGCCATCAGTAAACTTTCTAGACAAGTGACCCCAAGAACCACCTGGGGTGCAAGCATGCATGGTGTTGCCTCCTGGATTAATTCATAACATGTAAACCAGGTTTGAACCCCCACACAAACACACAGACCCCACTATAAATCAGGGTATAGTAATACATTTGTATCCTTGATTTATACAGAGAACACTGACTTCACCAAGAGTGAGACTGACTCAGGAATTTATTGAAAGGGGAAAAAGGGCACAGGAAAAAGGGCTGGAGACATGGACATTTTTAGGTTGCAAGTTATTAATTCTGCACCCATACTTTGTGTATTTTTGCATCGTGAAAAAACTGAATTTTTGTCTTACGATTACAGTTAAAACCAATAAAAATTATCTTTTATTTTCTATAGGAATTGCACAGTTTATTTTTTACCAACAATAGGAAGATATGCAAAAATAGCCCTTAAAAGAAAAGAGGGAAAAATGATCTGCTTTCTCTTTAAAGCCATGAACAATAGAAGGTCACGTGCCACAGTATCCTATCATTCAGCACATTAATAGCTGTGCTAGAGTAATTACACTTGTGGTATTTTTGCCTCAAGTGAAATTCTGAAATAAGAGGATGGAAATTATGATACTGCTGATAAATATTAATAAGTGAACTTTTAATTTTTTTGCCACAATATTCAAAATGCTAAGCATCTAGCTAATGCTGAAGCAGCCTGATATGTGTTTGCCTCCAGGGACTATGATGCTTTATGCACTTAAGAAAAAAGTTTAACGGAATTAAAATTTAATATCTAATTAGAGCAAGGCTAATATATTTTGAAATGAGTGGGGAAGACACACGCCTCTGTTGCATATTTGCTACAGTCATTAATCTTACCTGTAAAGCAGCATTGAGAGGTGTGCAGTAGGTGTGGCTGGTCTGTATGTTTTTAATAAGAGAAGGGTTACTGCATAAGAAAAACATAAAAAGGAGAGTTAAATGCAACCAACTTCTGTGCCAGCGTTTCAAGCACGTATTGCTTACTCCCCCACCAGAAAACTAGAGCTGAGACTGGTTTTCCACACGAGTTCTCTTTGGCTTCTCTCCTTTTTTTTTTTTTTTTTTTTGATTTAAAGAAAATATCTGAGTTTTCGGCTATGGTTATCATATTTGCCTTTACTAAATAAGGAACATCATTATCTCTTGACGTTACCTCGCCATGTGTTCTACTACCCTGCGTTAGTGGCACATCTTGGCATCTCTGCTCATTTTAGCTGTGTTCAGGAGAAATTCTCCAATTTTCGTCGTGTCTGGGAGCCCGTTACCACGTGAAGGTCCATCGTGAGGAGGCAATGATCAAAAGCATCATGGGACATTTTAAACTCTGCTTCGTCCAAATGACTCTCCACGTCGCTGGCAGTGGAGTCTCTCCCAGCGGAGGGGAGGGGGTCTCTCCCAGTGGAGGGAGGCACCACAATGAGAGAGGATTTATCTGATCCGTGTTATTTCCTGCCATGCCAATGTCCACAGTGAGGGCTATCCACACCACTGCCCCAAGCAGCCCGTGGGCATAGAGGCTCAAAGGCAGGCAGAAACCACCATGCAGCCCTGAAGGCCATTTTTAGTAAAAAATATTCTGGTGTGCTGTTTTGGACTTCTATTTTTGTCACCTTTACATAAGGGACCAGATTTGAGATAAAGGAATGGGGACTGGATGGCCTCTCTCTTTAGGAGGCATCCCAGTATCACTGGTTCCATCAGGAGATTTAAAAAAAAATTTAAAAAATAATGAAATAGAAACTAGGCAGAAAAAATGCCCATGCAAAATAGCCCCCAAAAATTTTATCACTCACTGGGCACGTTTTTATCTTAATTTTATTCACGTGAGAATAAATTATGGTGAGCAGAGTCTTAACTGAGCTCCTTGCACAGGGACCAGCAATGATCAGTTGTCCAGGAGAGATGGCCTTCGAGTAAAGGTCAAAGAAAATCCCTCTGGGAATCCCAGAATATTGGTGCATGGTTGTTGTAGGCACACAGTGGCCTGCTGATAATCTTTACAGCTGGTCTCACTGCATTTTCAAGCTCTTTAAAGTGAATTCAGCATTTCTGTCTTGTAAGTACCTTACTTTTTCTGATTAGGAGTTGCAAAACGAAGCATACAATATAAAGCAAAGGAAAATATCAGAATTAAAACTTATCTGAAACCTTTCCTGGCATATATCTGTCTTCCTGACACGTCTACAGCAGTATATCTGTGCTAGCGTGGATAATTATCCTAGTCTACATTGCTCTATAAATAAATGCTTTAACAAACATGTCAGAGTAGAGTAGAGTTTTTACTACAGGCATTTGGATTATCAGAGTAGGACACACAAAATACACATAACAACCAAAAATTTAGTTTCTTTAGCAGCAAAGGTGATGACACTATTTTGTGAAATGCAAGTCTACATGAGATGGGTAAATCATGCAAAGCAAAGCAACAGCAGAAAAAAAAATTAAAGCAAGTAAAAGCTCTTACTGTGCAACAAGCTCGCCAAAGTTTTCATCAGGGCAGTATTTTCGAGGACGGCCTCGTTGAATATGACGGCCACGTTTAAACTCTTCATCATCAACAGTCCAAAAGGACCCAAACTCATCCTCTACTCTGATAAAGCACTTATGCAGTGAGAGGTTGGTGCGAATGGCACCCTGGGACAAGAGCAGCAGCAAAGGAGATGAAGTGGAAACAAAGGGACACGGGATCGGGGACAGAACAGACATCAAATACAGGGAAAAGGAAAAAGAAAATAAAATGCAATAAGCATAAGCAAATGGTTTGTGAGGGTTAATATGCATTGCCACCTAAAAGCTACTAGCATGTGATGCAACAAACACCAAGCAAGCAGGGTCAGGGTACTGGTGGGCATACAAACAGTAGTGATGAGATGTTTGTCTTGGTTTCCCTTAACTGAGACAATGCGAAACCACCTGTGGTTGGTCTAACACCAGCTAGCAGCCAAAAGCCTCTACGTTAAACTGTAAGCATGATCCGAGCTAGGCTAAGAAGTTCAAACATGGTGGACATACCCACTGATCTTTTGTGGCCTTCGTTTTTGGAACTCTAGTTCATCCACTGTCCATACTGCCCCTTTAACGTTTTCTACTCGCACAAAACACTTGTGAAGACTAAGATTATGACGCACTGCATTCTGCAGCAAGTATAAAAGAGAAAACATTCAAAAACCTTCCATGAGAAAATGCTCATCATTGTCCAAGAACAGCAGCAGCACAGTCAGCTTGACAGTTCTCATTTTGCAATGTTAAGCCCCTTCCCCTCCCCGCACCCGCTCGCTTTCCCCGGCTCTTTACATCTTATTTTGCAAAGACAAAATAAATATGAAAGCTTAAACCCAAGATTAAAAATTCACGTTATTCTTATCAATTATCCCCAGAGTGACTGAGAACAGCCACAATTTTAAGCATGCATGTTGTAGAATACAGCACATTTCATACAGAACACAAGAGGAACATTTCTTAGACTTTTTCAAAACAAATATATATATACGCCCTGCAAAGAGAAATATCTCCCCTCCTGGAAAAGAAAGCAGTTAGAAAGAAAAGATTTTATGTAAGTACAGTCGACTGGATTTAGCTGTGAGGCACAGGAGCTGGTGTTGCTGTGGTTTCCCACAGCTGGGCTAATGTGATTCAGGTGCTGGCCCTCCCTCCACACCCACAGCAGGGCCAGGGGCTCAGCAGCACCCCACCGGCCGGCCGGCACCAACTCCTGCCTCCACGGCTTGCTCTTATATGGAAGTTGGCTCCTATTTCTGGCAGACTACTGTAGTGACTGATCTGAGCCTCTGCCAAGTGAAAACATGAGGAGGGTTCTCTGAAACAAAGTGATAATATCCCCACAGCTCATCACCCAAAGGGATCCGTGCTCATGGCATCCAGTGCCTGAATGTCCACCCGGCAGCTCCATGCTGGGAAGGATGAGCATGGCCAACCCTTCCAATGTGCTGAGACACAGCGAGACACCTCACTAAGGCATGGCAAGCTCTTGGCTTTTCTGTCTCTGCTCCAGGGTGCTGAGAGCCTTGTTACTCCTGAAATTGAGTGCTTTTCTTTGTCCCTGCTTCAGGAGTTTCCTGAGCAAATACCCTTCAACAACAGTTGGACCCAGTGTTATTAAAGGTTTTTTCCAACCTAAGAGACTCTATGATTCTACATAGCCATTGTTCATGGAATTCATACGAATTTGTACATGGAGCTTGTTCCCAGCACCACTGAAAGGGGCTTGGGAAACAGGAAAAGCAGAAGAAGCCATTTGCTGAAAATCTGCAGGCAAATAAACTCCATCCTCACTGGCACCATTGATTCAGTCAATCTGGTTGACTCGTTAGCAGGCACAATGCCAGCCAAACACATGGCCTGGGTCTAGGCAACCAGGAGACGACAATTTTTTTTCCTCCCGACATCATCCTCTTCTTTTTTTTTTCATGAACATGGGGTCTGGATGGGGAAAGGGAGCTCTAGTAGTGAATGTCTAAATCACTGTGCAAACAAAGGGTAGCACAGAGCATTTGTCACGTAAATCAGGAGGCGGATGTGTGTATGCTGGGAGGGGAACACAAAGAGTCTTCTGCTCCCCCTCCAACTCCCTGCCATGCCTAGTGCAGTCCCCACACTCCCTCCCTGGTAGGAGTGGAAGATTTGGGGCTTGAACTGCTTTTGCTCAGCAGATGCTTGAGTGCAAACACATCTCCTCTGGCTGTGGATGCCTGATTGAGGCACTTCAGCTTTTCCACATCGATCTGCTTCTGAACTGGTGAAACAATAAACCTTAAATATGCTTTTCCTCTCAGCAAGGAAGAAATCTAGCAGAAAGTCAACCTGTCCATCAGGCCTGCTTCTTTCTGCCCTTATTTTCTCCTTTCTGCTCTTATTTTTTAATGGTTTTTTTTCCCCCTCCCACCTCTTCCAGATTTCAGTACTGTTGACATTTTTGGCAAAATCCCTGATTTTGAGGTGGAGGAAAAACATGTAAACGCCCCACACCTTACGAGCTGAAATCAGCCAGCTCAGCAACTGCTGGTGGGTGCCGCACTAGTGCAACCCGACACAGGGCTGCTGGCCCACATCTGGGTAACTCAGGCAGTTTCCTGTGAAAATGGGAACACTGTCAAGTCTGGAGCAAAATGTAAGAATAATAACGCTATTTCCCCCAGTGAAAGCTGATCTTGTGGTTCATACAGCAGTTGATCAAACGCACACGGCAAAGCCCAGCGAAGGGAGTCCTCAGAGTTTGTAAATAGTCTCTGAAGACAAGGTTGAGCAGGAATATTTGTGTTTTTCTTTAAATTAATTTAATGTTGGAGAAATACTTTACAGACTGTTCTTGTTCTCTTGAAGTCCATTTGCAACTGATGTTTAAGGCTGTGGGATGGGGCTCTTGCTGGTTATGTTGAGACAGAAAAGTTGAATATTTACAAGACATCCATGAAGTGTTGCCCTAATTTTCTATTTTCCATGTGATCACTTATTTAAAGAACTCATGCCAGAAAAAAATTGTTGTGTTTCCCCTGCCTCTGGATACTTGCTATCTAACAGTTTTATGTGAACAATACCCCAATGTGTCAGAGCCACACCTGCAGCCTGTGCCTCATGGCTGTAACTCTGTGCCAGCAAATTACTCCAAAAAATATAAGTAAACAGACATTGCCTCTGACCTGTCAGAACCAGTTCACAATGCTGCACCAGCAATCAGCTTAACAGAAAAATTAGGAGCTATTATTGTAAGATTATATATTTACCTTGTTAAAAATATTTGTATGCAAGCCACTTCTGCAGAAAAATTACCCTGAACATGCTTGAATGTACTAAATGAAAGGGTTTGTTATTTTAATAACTGCTCAGGCTCTGCCATGCTGCATTTTGGGAAAGAGGTTCAGTTTTGAAAGGTTTTATTCTTGCACTTTTTTGTGTTTTTGAAATAGGGCTAAGGGAAGCTTGTCCACACCAAACCCTGACCCTAAACTTGGGGAACAGTGACCCAAATGCCCCCTAAGCATTAGCTGAAGGTGAGCACAAATCAGCACATATATTTTCAAATTATTCTGATTCCGCAATTAGCCCCTTGTGCTTGTTCTCCACCCCGTGGGCTTCCCGTCATGCCAATCCAGAGCTGCATTTTCATCCCTGCTGTTCCTGGGGGCTGGCAGAAATCTGAGCAGTCTCCAGCACAAAAATCTGCACTACTCCAACCAGTTGTCTATTTTGCTGGTGCTGGTGGATGTGGGGGTGAAGTTTTTCTTTCCCATCACATGAGGCAGGACCTGGACACCTACAGAAGGTCAAGGTGTCCAAGGAGGGGTCTCCAAATGGCACCTGCCTCCCTGGGACACACAGTGTCCTTTTACAAGCCTGAGAATCTGCAGCTCAGCCTCTCTGCTGCTCTTCTGTATCTGCACTGGCTCCTGGGACTGGGTTTTTTGGGATGCCAAAAGCTAATTCCCAAAACTAGGCTCACAGGAGATACAGCTAGGACTGCCTGCTGCCTTCTTCCACTCCTCCCTCCACTTCCCTTTGCTGCTGGAACTAAATAGGATTTTTACTTTAGCACCCACACCTGCAGCTGCTGAAAAGCCCTACTGGAAGCACTCCAGCAGCAAAAGACAGGCAGGTCTAAAAGGATCTTAAATCAGGGAAAGTTAATTTCCTTTCTGGATAGTAAGGAAGCTGCAAAGTTGAACACTGCTCATGTTTTCCAACTGCTGGGAAGAATCAAAGCAGCAATCACAGAAAAGTTTTCCTGAACTTCAGACTTCTAGACCAGGGTTGAAAATGTACAAAATTGTGCTGGGGTCTGAATGAAATGAAAACCATGCCACTAAAAACCAAGTTAACTTCCAAGGACCATTTTTAGCTCCATCCGCTAAAGGAATTAATCTTAAATGCAGGCTGGGACAGGAAAAACAGAAAGAGCTGACGGAACAGCATGTATGGGACCTATTCATACTACCTGGTCATTTGAAGTTTTTTGAGAACAACAGTGCTGTCTGGAAAAAGAGAGATTCCAAGCACCAGGGTACAGTTTTTACAGCAACACAACATCCAGTTATTTGAATCATTCATTTGTGATTGCACTGGATTCAGAAGTCAGTATGACTATTAAAGTGCTATATTTAAAGTGAAAGAGTGGACCCCCAAAAATACAGAATAAAATTAACTCCCCAAACCTCTCATCTAACAGTACATGTGACAGTTATCAAAGGAAATTAAAGTGCAAAACCCCACATCTTTTTCTGTTAAAGAAATTCCTCATTGAGGAGCTTGCTCTTTGCATATTAAATTCAATAGGCTTCTGCTGTGTGATTAAAAAAAAACAGAGAGGAAGTTTATAACAGCTGTTTATGTAGTTAAGAGTTAATCGACTGAGGAAAGAAATCCACTGATCTATAGATCCTAAGGAAAAAAATGGTTGTGATTAAAACCTGAAGAGCTAAAAAGACCAATAGTACATCTTCTACTGACACGAGAACTTTACCTCCCCTTTTTTTTTTTTTTTCATTTTCTAATATGTTCCGGCTGAAGAGCCTGAGTTTCCCTGCTCGTAGCAACCACACAGAGGAACTCATGGCATAATCACAGAACATAAAAGCCAATAATGGGGATTCAATTAGTGGTTTTCAAAGGCAGAGGAATTTTTTCTGCCAAATATCAAATTGTTCCTGCAGATAAGGCACCCGGCGCGTGTCACAACTGCCGATCTAAATTTTGCATGTCCCCACAATTGTCGGGACAATTTATGTCATCAGCAAGGTCTGTTCTGTACATGGCAGAGAGCAAAGGCAGGAGGTGGGCTCAGCCTTACCTTCCACGTCGCCGCGTTGCGTCGGAAGTAGGCGAACATTCGCGTGAACCAGTTGTAGATTTCGTTTAGTGTTAGCTGTTTTTCAGGAGATTCCAGGATGGCCTTGTGGAGCAAAGCGATTGCAAGATCAGTTACCAGCACACCAGTACAAAACATGCTCACAGTTTTACTTTGCCAGATACAAAAAAAAAAAAAAAAAAAGGGAAGAAAGGAAGAATGAAAAAGAAGAGATTTGGAGCAAGAAATCGAAAGGAGGGTTTTCACAATATGAACTAAGATTAATGGCTGTATTTAACAGTTCAATGGCAAAATTCAAAATGGAATTATCTAATTGTTTTGAGTTTTTATTTCTGTTTCCTTACAGAAATATTAATTTATTAGTCATTCATAAAGCAGAATCAAAGAGAAATGCAAAACATTTCACTAGCTGATTAAAGCTCAGTAATTATTTAGAGCTCAGATTAATTCTAGGGATCAGAGATTACTGTAGCTTGTGATAATTGACTTGCCATCTTTAAACAGGCTCATTTTCACTGTTGTGTGAAATGAATTTCCTAATAATCACATCGTATTGTAATACTTAATCAAAAGCAATTATGTTATATATTGCAGTTCTAAAAACCCTTATAGTAAAGGTTTGAGCATTTGAGCATGCTTACATACCAAAGGTTTGAAAATCTATTTAATCCAGCACATATAGAGAGATATACTTTTTTTCCCTAATCCAGACGCGTGTGTTTGGCTCAGCTTACCTGTCTAATTAAAGATGCATACGTGAATGGTGGTCTAACTTCTGCGTTCTTATAAAATTCTTGATTCTGGGCAATATCTGCTAAATAAGAGCAGTTGTTCTGTTATCATCGCAGCCCGACGCCGCCGGGCCGCGGGCGAGGGCGGGGGCTGTGCCAGCAGAACCCCGTTACCTGAAGAGATGGGGACGTTGTACTTGTCCGAGTACCGCCTCCGGATGGGTCCGACGTTGTGCATGCTCGTGGTAGTGATGACCGACGGTCCCTGCGTGACAGGAGTGATGGGCGCAGTCGGGGTGGTGGGAGTATGAGGTAAACTCTGCGGAGACGCCTCGGACGCGGTCTTGGACAGCGTGACGCTCGATACCAGATTCAGCTGCGGAGGGAAGGACGAGGGGGTCGTTACAAACAGCATTTCTGGGTGGTTAAGGGCTGCAGAGGAAACCCTCGATACTGGAGCGTCCCTCAGTTATGAGCAGACACTGCAGCTCCAGCACAAAGTGCTGCTGTAACATCTCCGTTAAGAGCCAGCAAAGGGAAAGAAATAATAATTACATATATATATCTCCATATGGGTTTAAAAAACAGAGCAACATAGCCTGCTGCCTAAAGAACAAATCATGAATTTTTATCTTAATCTTAATAGAGGATCTCGCACAGTACATGATCATTTTAATATTTTACTTCAAGTTGCATTGTTTCACAGTCTAAACCCCACACCTCTCTGATTTCCATGCTATCATTATGCATGGCTTCTAATCAGTCTTCCTGGATATTTCATTGAAGGCATCAGGCTTAAAATAAAAGACAAGACTTTCCTAGGGACATGCTAGGGAGAAACACAATCTCTCTCTTCAGCATTTCGGCTTTTCTTTTTTTTTCCTCTCTGTTCATCCATTTTAAAAGCAAAGCCCAGAGTAGGTTAACACTGGAATAATTTAATTAATCACAGTGCATGAAATACTGTGAGCATTCAGCCCAGCACAAGTGGCACCGCTCTGTTTTTCCCTCCTAGGATGGAAGGCATTGGTGTTACCTGCACGAAGCCTGGCCCCACTGGTGTGGCAGCGTGCCACAGCAGGCTATAAAACACACCTGCCTCCAGGATTGGGTATCAAACCCAGCTCCAGCCCGACTGTTTTCGATACACAACCTATTTATATAACCAGCATCCACATTCCTCCCCAAACCTTTCTTTCTGCCCTACAACGTCCTTTGAAAGATGACGCCCCATCCCAATAGGCTGCTGCTGCTGAAGTATTTTAAACAAACAATCCAATCCCTCAACTACAACATCACAGAAGACGACCAAGAAAAGGGCTCTTTGACTACTTCCACATTTCCTTCCCTTAGGCGGTTTCACAAATAATATTGGTGAAATCCTGACCCCACTGAAGTCAGTAGCAAAATTCCTACTGAATTTAACAGGGCCAGAATTTTACAACTTTTGTTCACGATTAAAATTCCTTTTTTGCTAGACATTAAACCTTCTGAGATGAAGACAAGGCACACGATGCAGCTATGCCCCCAAAATCTCATGTTTATCCATAAGGCACTGTATTAATTTTCCTTGTATGAAAGTAACCAGATAAGAAAACTCCTATTAGCATCCCTCATGAGTTAATAGCCACAAACAATGTTTCTTTTAAAAAATAATAGGATTTATGCCAAACAAAGGTAGTGGAAAATAAAGAGCTGTAGTATTACAGAGAGGATACCAACACAAAAAGCCCATCGCCTACAGAAAGGGCTCAGCTGAGTGAAGATAAATTATGATTGCTTGTCCTTCCTGACAGTGAGAAGGAGCTGAGGGAAACCCTAGCCACAAACTCCTGGCACAGCCTGATGCTGCTGCTCCAAGGGAAGAAGGTGGTGAGCAGCAGACCTGCACACCTTTCCCTGCAGGGGCTTACAAATTCCCTTGCCTTCCAGTGGGAAATATTTAACACTTTGTGGCAAAGCCAGGGAATGTGAACCCAGAGAACAATGGTGAAGGTGGTGAAATGCAGGTATTGATCCCCACTCCAGCATGAACCACTACCTGCAGTCTGGAGTTTTGAACCCCCCTGGTGCCAGGCACTGCCACCATGTGCCACCCAGTCTGCTCGCTGACTGGCCTGATTTAAGGACACTGATTAGGGACATATATATAGTAATGTCTCCCTGTTATCCATCTATCCATCTATTACATATGATAAAAGGACCAGTGATGATAATAACAGTGCAACTGACAGGTCTCACCATGAAATTAAATCTACTGTATTTTATCTCAGTTTCTAAATGGACATTTTAACAGTCCAATAACTGCGAGGAAATCTGCATCAATTTTAAGTGCCCTTCTCAGTGCAGGCTCGGCAGCCAGGCCCTCCCGTTGGAAAGATCACTGCTCCTGCTTCATCATTACGGCTCCCAACTACTCCATTTCAAAAGAGCCCCCTTCCTTTTTCAGCATGTAAAAACTTAACATTTAATCTGTTTCTACTAGGGAAGCTTGAGAAAAGATCCACAAAGGTCAGCATTCCCTGCTTAAAGAATCTGAATCGAGTTAAATTTCTTTAGGCTTTACAGCATAGGTAGCGACGAGGAATAAACACAGAAGAGGATGAGCAAAGGGGGGGGCTTTAACAGGCTTGACAAATGACACTGTGATTCACACCCACTGCTGGGCTGCCACTAATAAGCTACAGAGGAAGCAGCCAATCTCAGCTAATTACCAGATAAAATTGTATTGTAAGGACTCTAATTAGGAGATGCTTATGGAGGTGATCTAATGATTAAACGCTGCATCCAAGTGACCCCACCATCAATGTGCAGTGGTGCAAGATGTCACCGGAATATTTTGTAGAAACAGTAATTTTATTTCAAGGAGGGGAGGCAGTAATATTTGTAATAATGGCTATGAGGTAAACTAATTAAAAGACAGTTCCTAAAGGAAGACTGTGGCTTTGAGCAGCTGTGGCCGTTCCAAAACAAAGTGCCAAATCTCAACAGAGGAGCTGCAGTCAAGTGGAAAATTTCTGCCTGACCTCTGCTCTCGCTATTAATTTGCAGGAAACCTAATGACACATATACATATTCCCACAAAATTGTTCTAATTGCTAATTTGCCAAAGGAGCCCAGTTTCCAAATTAAACATGACTGCAGTCTGTGAGGAAAGAGAGAACAAAAAGCTGGAACGCAGCGAGTCTGCTGTGTTTCACCTCCGACGACCATTTGTGAGCCTGAACCAACAAGTTAATGAAACACGACCTTGTCCATCGCTAGCAAAGTTTTTCCGTTTTCCGTGTTTTATTTGATGACACTCTCCTCTTCCAGCTGGGTTCCCCAAACCCGGGCCAGGGTGAGGGAGGAGAGGGCTGCACTCCCTCCACAGCCTTTCGCTGCCGCTTCCTTTGTTGCGTCGATAGCGCCAAGGCTGAAAAATCGGTTGTGAATTAGAGCAGAATAACAAATTATGAATGGTGTTGGTTTTGTTGCCATCTTGAATTATTAATCTGAACGGTAAACTATTAAATCTTAATATTGGCGTCAATTAGAAGCGTGGAAGCGGCTGTGGATGACTGTGCAGGGCAAAGATCAGGGAGGGACTGGGCTGGGAGGGTTTCTTTTCCTGATGGAAACTCTACATGGTTTCTGCCTGTTTGCATTTGCTATTTAAAAACAAGTTACTATGATTAGAAAAGTTGTTCGCATTGGTATTTTGTACACAGGCTGTTTCCCACATACCGTAATTTTTGGATGAGTATCACTGCTGGCAGAGGGCAGGGAACCCAAGCCACAGAGTGAGCACTTCGACAAGCAAGAACTCTTGCACTGCAGCAATGTGGGCACTCAGAGTTCACCCCTGCCCCAAGGAGTTAAAATGTATTTCTAATATTTGGCCCGGGAATGGGGGGAGGGAGGATTTCCCCCAGCCTTTAAAAAACAATTAAAACCAAAAATAATAAAAAAAAACTTAACAGAAAACACCCCAAATCTCGCAACAGTTGTTAAGTACTAAAATTCTGCATATTCAATCACTGAACTTTGTTGATTGCCTTGTTCAGTTTTGGTTCTTAAGAATATTTCCACACACTGTTTTGACTTGGTCATTCATAACTGCCATCACTGTTTCAGCGCTCAATATCCTGCCTAGGACTTGATTATTAACCTTCCCTTTCAAGAAATAGTCATGTCTCCCTATTAAAGGTGAAAACAAGAGTAATTTGCTTTTTTTCTTTAGATATAAACAAGGCAGAGGTAACCCATGTTATTACCCACTTTAAAAAAACAGATTTCCAGTTAGTGGCTCCCCTACTAGGACTAAGTCTGATTTCTTTTTGTGTAAATATTTTACATGACAATAGTGGCTGCACATGAAATAGCACTGAGACTCTTTTAAAAAAGGGAAAAAAAATTAAGTTTCTAAGGGTCACACTGAGGCCATACCCAGTGACTCCCCTGCAATGGGTGCTGCTGCTCTGGGGCCAGCTGGGGCTGGGGACTTATCAGCACTGAGCACCTGGGACTGAAATACTTTGGAGAAGAAACTCCTTTTCTTGACATTGAGGGTGAGAGAGAGAAAGTGAATACTGGGCCTAAAACTTTGTTCATTGCTGTGTCTTCCTCTCCCTGTTTCAGCCTGGACACATCAGTGTATTGGATGCAGAGCCTGGCAGGCAGCAATCACTTAGCAGGTGTTGTTATTGGCAGGAATACTAAGGAAACTGAAGCTGAGGAGTGAGACTTAATGAAAACCAGTATATAAAAACATCTTTTGTTGTGCTTGAGAATCTCTCTTTATTGCTGCATATCGTTATTTTTTCAAACTATAAAGTATGGCTACAGCAGCTAAAATGCTCAGTCATTACCTCAACAGTTAAAAGACTTTTTTTTTAAATGCTTTGTTATTACAGTTGCTAAAAACAGTATTTCAAAACAATCATAACTGCTATGGTTATGGTAAAAAAAATACATTAAAGAAGGGATATCTAACAGTGCATCTTATTTAAAGCGCCAGAAGGGCCTTTAAAAGTTTTCTGTCTATTTTTAAAAGATAGTTAAAGCACCTAGTATGAAGAATTACTTGCTGGTTGATGCTTTTTCCTTCTCCTTCCCTTCCTATGAACTTCGACACAAGTTAATCCTCCCAGAAGAAAGCACATTTCCATTTGAACCTATTATGCTGATGGCTAACACCGATGCAAACAGCATGTCGGGGGGGTACCTTAATAGCAAAACCAGGGTGACAGTTCTTGAGAAATCGCTGTTCCGGCTTTTGTGTTGTGGTTTTGTTTTTTTACCTTGAAAAAAAGTTCACCTTACCAAAACACGTCACAGCTTATTCTGTCTCATGGCTTTGTTCTGACTTTACTCAGGCCCCTCAGTCTCACCAAAACAACACGTGCAGCACGGATGGGAGCAGCGCTGCCTGCTCCAAGTGCTGAGCTCTGAGATAGCTCCATTTTCTTTTCAACTGCTGCTATTGAGCACTTTCATTATAAAGCTGGGTGATTTTAAAGGTGAACCTGAGCACCTCCCCAGTTCCTGGGATGCTCCCCTGCACCACAGACCAGCCTGCCCAGCAGCCCCTGGGGAGCAGCACCAGACACAGACAGCACCTCCCTGCTCACGTAGTCTGCCAATGATTTGGGCCACCAACACTACTCCACACAGGAATGTGCTTAAATCTCATCGACTTTACTAGGACTAGAGAGCTTTACTGAGCAGATTTCTTGGTGGGCTGAAATGCAGGGGCCACTCCACCACCCCTGCCAAGCTCAAAATTACTGCATAGAGCTAAAGACACCCAAAGGTGGGGATGGGATGGAAGGACATGGCTAAAACAGACAAGCAACCCTTACTCAGAGCTGGGTGAGTTTTGCATTGATGCACAACCCTCAAGAACTTGGCTGTGATCCAACTGGTTCAAACTGGTCCAACAGCACACAGTCATCCTACTGTCTGAAGCCCAGAAGGCAAAGATGGCACAAGTGGTCAGTGTGGATTACACACGGCACATGCTCATACACCCTCTTACCTGCTAGTAACAAAACAGCTTAAAACAAGCATTAAAATCCTTTAAGCAGAATAAAAACATTTCCTCAGTCATGAAAAGGCTGTAATTTTAAATCCCAACTCACTGCTATGTTTGGATTTGCAGAAGCTTTTTCCTTTAAAATCACTGAAGTACCATAATGTATTAGTTCTAACACACACCTTGCATTAGTTACGTTGGCAGAAAAAAAAAATTAATTACTGGATGTAAAGACTACTTTGCAGTGCAATAATGGTCATCAGATCTTTTTACCAAAGTCCTATCCCACTGAGTTGAAAGGATGAGGGTCTAGCAGAGTCTATGCAATGCCTGTGTATTTTTTTCACTAGGAAAGCACAATTTATGCAAAACACTATACTTCTACATTTTATAATTAATTTTCAAATGCTTCACCTATACATATTTTAATAATTTCTGATTTATCAGATGGTATCTATAATAAATTTTTCTATATTTCAATAAATGAAAAGAAGGCAGTTTCAATCCAACAACAGAGTGCCACACAATATAGGCCTGTCAGGCACCAATTTTTACTTCTAACATGTAAGTTAAAGGATAAGGAATTTATAATGCTGCCTGTGAACGAAACCACTTTTCATACACAAATGTGATCTTTTTTTTTCCAAAGGGTAATACAACAGTACATTTACATAAACTAATCCAAACAATCTATGTATTTGACAATGGCAAACCTCACACAGACTGCCTATTGTTGGTTTACATCTTGGAGTTCTTTATGTTGGCTTGTAACACTGCTCTAGCTGTCAAAGGTTTGACTTGGACTCTAAATAAATGGTTATAGAAGTGCTGTGCAGCGATATTGGACTTCTTTGCAAAAGAAAACCTGCTGTGTATGAATTCAAAAGCTATTAATTTTTCAGTCAAAAATATTCATGCCTATTTCTTTTAATAAAGAAACACTGTGCTGAGCAACTGAGAGATAATGTTGACTAGTGGTACAGAATTTTCAATAGAGCAGTTAAAAATAAATTTAGTAGGAGGTCCCCAACAAAGCTATAATTTTCCAGAATGTAAAACATTTTTAATACTAATCAAGACAGCCCTTTTCCCTCTGCGTTCACAGGTTTTTCTCCTCTGCTTTTCCCTGTTTATTAGCTGTTAACACTAATCTTCATGGCGACACCGCCTGGTATCTCCATAGCCTACAAGACCCTCCAGAGCTCCCTGCCCTCGGCGGCCCGGCATTGATCACCAGCAGCCCTGCCAAACACCGCTCGCCTTCTGATGATTTCCTCCCTTCAGTTTGTAATCCTTCCTCCTGAGGGGCACTGCTGTTATGAAAGGCCTCAAGGCAGAGTGCTTTGAGACTCCCAGATTATTCCGCTGTTTTAATTTTTAATCCAGTAAGAGCTATAGAAACCAAACCTCCTCCCCATTCTGTTGGGTCTACACACTTTGCCAACAATGCGCTGAAGCATTTGCATTCGGGCTGGGATGGATGTGAGGAACTAGAAGAATGCTATTTTTATAGACACTGCCAGCAGTTTCTACTCTAGAGGGCTGGTGTCCACCAGACCAAGCAATTTTAGGCATCTCAACAGCTTAAATGGAAGGGTTTGTACCTACCACTCATCTCTCTCCAAAAAGGCAAGGAAGTTTCCCGTTGACTATGACATCTGCTCCAGTGTTAGTGAATAGCCTGCAATTTTCTATCTAGTAGCCTCCCTATGCAATTCTACAGCCATTTATTTCCAACTACATGGAAACTGAGAAATCCTTTTCTAGTAAAAATGTGTGCGCGAAGTGTTTAATGATTTTATGTTCTCTATCTCTGTAATGTGTTCTGTTTCAGACATTAATTTTGTCTACCAACTGCATCTTGGCAGGCTACCATATTTGCTGGGTTAATAGTCTGACTCCTTTTTATTTCTATCACCATAAATCACACATATATGGGTGTGTGTTTGCTTTATTTATAGAAAAAAAATCAGTCAAAACAGATAAACCAATACTTTGTCATTATGCTGCATCATTGCATATTGATTAAAATTGCTGGTACTAACTATAGATTGTCAACGCTCAATTAATTTTCACACAATGACTCAAAGCAAAATCAAATAAAGCCAGTGTACCTTTAAATCTTACAAATCTTAAAATCAAGAAGCAAAGCACTCTCTCCATTTTGAATAATCATTGGAAGCTCCAAGGAACATTGTCAGCATTAAGAGACTGATAGAAAACAACAGCTGAAGAAGAGTCATTTCAGCCAGGGAAGGAGATGGGGGATTTTCCTGGGTTTGAGGGTAACCAGGAGTTTTCTTGGGCAGCAAAGCCACTTGCGTCCCCTACTCCCCCTTCTTCAAAGAGCAAGCTGGGGTAGAGGAGGTTTCCCTTCTCAGTTTCAACAGTATAAAACCTGATACCGGGTAACTGTGATTATCATCAGAAGGTGCAGTTAAGAGTCACTTCTACAGTAAATGTCTGTCAGACTGGGAGAAAGCAAAATAAATATACTACCTATAATTTAATTACAACTCCTTCCTAACACTTCCTAAGATTTCACCCAAGTCAGAATGATGCAAAGCGACTTACATGAGGCCAGAAAAAGGCCCAATGCATCAGCTTTGGAACCAAACTGGACTTTGAAACTCCCTGAAGAAGGGGGATGACAAAACCCGGCTGCACTTCCCATCTCCTCCTGGCTCTGAAATGGGTCAGGCTCCACAGTGTGGGCTCCAGTAGGGAACAGGAAAGAGAGGTTTGTTGTGAGGTTTGGTTTTTGCTTTCAGCACAGTTCAGTACTTACGGGCTGAGGGGTGGCTTTTGGTTCAGTTGACTTCACATGCAGGTGTGTCATCATGGCTTGCAGGCGCTCTTTATCTTTTGCAAGCTGGAAGGGGAGAGGAAAAAAAAAAATATCCTCTGTTAGTCGTACAAATAAAACCCAGCCTCTGCTTACTCCTAATTAAACAGCTGGCACCGAGGCATGAGACAGAAGAGTTTTATTGCTGAGTAGTTTGGAAATTGTATATGGGCTATTCGTGAGGTAAAGCGAATGTGTGGTGCTGGGTGTCACCATTTCCCAAAGCAAAATGCATTAGCCCTCGAGTGAGAAGAGCTAGACCTGCTGGCACCAAGAGTTTCACTCCAGCCTTGACAGCTAAAAGACAACAGTGAATCATGTTTATTAACCAGCCCCACTCCAGCTTGGGAGGCTCAGCAGAAGGAAAGCAAGGCAGCGGGTCTAAGATGCGTTTTCCTTCTCTCAGAGCACAGAACAAGAGGCACAGATGGGTTGTGGCTTTACATGAACCACAGGCATTGTGGCACGTGCAACGAGCACAGCTGGGGTGGTTAACCACATGAGGCACCTCCACAGGGCTCTGCAGGCAGCCTTGGGTCCAAAGGCACCTTGATTTGACTTGAGGAGGTGGCAGAGCCCTCGGTGGGTCACCCTGGGAAGCCAGGCTGGGCACCAGAGCAAGGCCACCCTGAGCATGGGGCAGGACCTGCTGTGGGAGCTGCCAGCATCCTTCTGGCATAAGCCTGAGGGCAGTGGGGTGGGAAAGGCTGAAGGCAGCAGTAATCACCCCAAACCACTCATCCCTGAGCACCCAATGCCACAGGACTCACGTTGTCTGTCATCCTTTCAACACCAGCCACTTCAGGCCCAAGAGTTGGGGTGAAGCCCCTGCACTCAATATCTCTTGTATTTTATGGTTGAGATCTACACAGCTGGACTCTGGATCACTGGTATGCATCCATAGCCTGGTCAGCTTCCCAAAGCATTTCAATGCACTGGACAGACACTAAATTTCACTATTTTTGGAAACAAGGAGTTTTTTTCAATGTGTGAATGGGACTTTTTTCCAGCTGCTCTTCAAAAAAATTACAGTGGAAAGATACTAAGAATACTAATGAAAAAGGGTGGTGCTAACCTCCATGCTGAACATAAAGGTTGCTGCTTCCAAGAGGACCTGAATCAGGTTCTTACAAATGCCAGTTTTTGCAGAGCTTAGTTTTTGTTTTATTCAAGCCAGATTCCTGGTGCCAAGAGGAGAACTGTGCTCACATTCCAGCAAAACTTAAAACAACCTGCCCACCTTATCACCATCATCTGTTTGTAGCAGTAAAGTGGAGCTAAGTGTATATAAAAGGAGAGTTGATCATAAATCTCCACTCACAACCTTACGGCCAAGGTTGTCCTGCTCTTTGCAAGGGAAGGGGTTTGAGATTGTGCCATGACGGGATAAAACTTGGCACTGATAGTTTCCAAGACAGGAATGAAATAAAGGGAAAAAATGGTGTCACTGCACTTTTCAAATGGCTCCTCTTCTTTTGGTCAAAAATCTCAATGGCAAGAGAGAAAACCTGACACCTATGGCAGATCTCCTGCAATCTCATCCTGATCTGAGCTGGACACTTCACAGGAGAGCTGAGGGCAGCGACAGGCTCTTATCTCAGCGCTGCAGCAGGAACTTCTCCCTCTGAGAGTCGTCTGAGAACCTCTCCAGAGAAAGGAGAGGGCTCACCCTCAGCTGCTGTGCTTCATACAAAACAAATTAAGCCAAGAAATCGCTGTGCTCTCGGCGCAGCTCTGTTGTGCAATCCCTCATTCCTAGCAGTCTCTGGGCACACGGGCTGCTTGGCGGGGTCATCTGTGCATTAAATTTTGGTCTGCAGGCTACTGCAGAAGAACAACATCTCGTAGCCAAAATAAATAAAAGGCAGGCACCTGAGAGCTTCCTGCCAGCCCCGGCGCGGCAGCAGGAGGGGATGGCACCCGGGCAGCACAGGGCACACCCTGCCGTGCTTCCTCCGGCCCCCGCGGCGAGGGAGAGGGGAAAGGGGAGAGGGGCACCTCCCTCCCAGCACCAGGGTCCTTGTTTGTAGTGTTTCCACTCATCGTCTCAGCAATGCTTTTAACGCCGAATCTGGTGGATGGAGGTTATTAAAGATCCTCTCGACATTTCAGGCAGACACACGCTAGCATTTTGTCATAGTCTAGGAATTCAAACACTCACCCAGTTAGGCAGGAGTTTAAATTATGAAAAATAGAGGTCTCTCGGTTTCAAAGCACTGAAGAGAAGTAAAAAAATCTGAAGAATTTCTTTAAACTGTTTTTCCCTTAGGTCAGGAAGCAGTAGTGATATAAAACTAGAGTGTCACTTGTAGCCCCTCTGGTCAGTGGGGTCAAACAAAAGAAGCCATGGGGGATTGCTCAGCCACTGGCAGAAGCAAATTCTCACTGGTGGCAATAACTGGAATGTAGATGGCCCAGAAATGGGAATCAATAGTCAATAGGCAGGAAAATGCCCTTGATCTACTGATAGTGTTGTTGGGCAAGGACAGTTCTGACATGGAGGTAAGAATCTGCTCTGTACATGGGCCTGAGGAACACAACACAGTCCCATCTGAAGCTTCCTTCTTTCTTCCTATACCCATTTGGAAAGCTCTGCATAGTGAGAGTTTTCAGACAGCCATCCAGGTCTCTGTGATAAGCCTGATTTTGTGAGACTTCCTTCACCTCTGGTTGTACAATGTACCAAAAATACATCCAGAGGAAGGAACAAGTCTTGCAATTGTGGACACCACGGAACACAGCTCTCCCTGGAGAGGTAAAATCCTAAAACTATACCAGTAGGAAAGGCAGGAGAAGGAAGCACAGAAAGCAAAGGCCAGAAGGGGCTCCAGACAAGGCAGTGACCAAGGGGCAAGAGGAAAGGCATTAGAAACAAAGGTGATGAAGAAATTGTACGAGAGGAAAACCAGACAAAAAAAATAAAGACAAGAATCAGGAATGGGAAAATGAAAACCCAGTGAGGGCATTCAACAGGAATGGGAGAGCACTTCAGCAGCAGGATTTTGGACAGACCAAGGACAAAGGAGAAGGAAGCTAGTCACAGGCAGCGCAAGAGGCAGCCAAAACAGCCCCTCCCATTCCATGGCTGGTTGGCCTGTGCACTAGAAAGGTTTAGAATCCACTTTTCAAGAGTGTCAGTGGATGCTGCAGGAAAACAGACCCAAGCAGCGTTTTCACTGCACTGAAAACGATCAGCTGCCTTCGTTTTCTTCCCTTAGGAGACACTTCTCTAGACTCATCACAATCCTGTTGCTATCCTGAAACGTCTTCCCACTCAAAGGCAGCAAAATGGATATCCTACTCCAGCTAACAACTAGCTAAGGACAGGGGTATGTTCCTGTGTTTGTATTTTACTCAGCAGCACAATTGTCACTATTTATAATGGCAAAAAATGATCTTGTCAAGATAGTTTAAACAAAGCAAAATGTGAGAAGATTTCTACCTTGCCTGTGATTTTTGAAGTATGTTTGTGATGGAAATGCTAAGACCAAACTTCAAGATTTCTGCCAAGGGGCATTTGCAATCAAACACAAAACAGATTTGACCTTTCTCATTCCAAAATTTTGATTAAAAATTACTTTAGAAAATATTACACTTATCTCTAATGCTGATAAAACTATAATGAGTAAAATAACAGCATAATCAACAACAACAAAATGATAGCATTTGGGTCCATCACACTCAAAACCTGAAGTATATCCCTCAGGTGAAATGAATTTGTTTTGATGGAGCTGTAATGAATGGTGGGGAATGTAGATCTTGCCCTGGTGCTGGACCCTGAAGCTGGTAATTCCCACCTGCACTGTAAGGCAAAGCTGCTCACCACTGCTACTGATCAGGGGTAAAGGCTGTAGGTGCCTTTTCTACCTAACTCACAAAACTCAAGTCTGCAGAGGGCCTGTCATCACTCTGCTCCACAGCCTGAATGTCAGCTCAGTGCTCCTCAGACCACGTCACTGAACACCCCACTGCTGGGCACCACACTCTTGTTTTGTTATGGCTCTGTGCAAAAACAGGCCACAGCCAGGCAAAATAGGGACTGGAGGGCAAATCCTTCCACAGAATTAGGGGCTTTTTTTGAACTATCAGAGGACTGATACAGGATGAAAGGAGAGGGAGAAGAGGGAAGTGGCAGGTAAATTTCAGAAGCTGGACCACCCTCCTGCTCCTCCTGCACCTGTCCTTGCTGACCAATGCAGAGATGGCCTCACCCTGGTATCAACACTCCTGCCTAAATTAGGCCTCCAGTTCAACCTGCCTATCCTGCTTATATGACTGTTAAATCCAGAACTTTCTGTCCTCACACCACTTTGAAATTATGGTCTTGTCTTGTGGACCTTATGCTGCCTTCCCTTGCAATGACTCTGAGCATTGGCAGCACTAAATGGGTGTGAAGCTGTAACTATAACTCATTTAGAGCAATTAGCAGAATGCACTGCTGATAAACCTTTCAAAAATATTGGCATGGGCTTAGGGAGAGGTGGGAACCAAGTCTCCCTGTCCAACACAGGGCATCCCCCTGTAGCTCCATTCCCAGCGACTGTGGGAGAGAAGGATTAATGCTTTTCAAGCTGACTGTGTAACTGAAGAATCTAGATTTACCTTCAGCCTCAATATTACTGCACCTTGGTGAAAGATTATCTCATCTCTCAGTTTACCAGGAAGACTGTAGATTTTTATTTTTCTTTTCCTAATTCCCAAGAAACTTGTTAAAATAACAGACCATTTCTCATAACACTTTCTGCAAGACTCTGATATTTTATGACTGGTAGTTTGATTTTTATAAAACTTGTATTAAAATAGTTTATATTACTTCAGTTAATAGTGAAAGAGTGTCATGACCAGCGTGTTCCTGAAAGTAAAATTTAGGAAATATCTATGAAAGAAAAAGGGTAATTTGTAAGATAAGAAGATAAAAAGCATTTTTTTAAAAATGCTTATCTTGAAAAGTAACAACAAGAAATTTAAGTGTGGTTTTGCTGATTTTTCTCTCCAACTATTTGAAGCTATAAATGACTTAACTCAGTAAAATTCCAAATGTAATTATCTTCTGTACTTAGCCCAAGGCTTTCCATATATCTCTACCCTGCTGTCTTGCATACAAAATAGGTTTTTCAATAGCTGGTAACTATATAATGTACAACATTGTTTTAATTTCCCCTTCTTTGCTAACCTCTTGACTACACACAGACACACTGTCACAGCCGCCCAGCCAGAGCAGCAAGGTGCAGGGAAGACAGAAAGGACTCAGAAGCATTTGGAAAGGCAATTACACAAACAGCTCATACCTTTGCATCATAATCAATATATTACAATTTACCCCCTTTTGGTAGTTTGCAAAAAAAAAAATTATTTTCTACAAAAGGCAAAAAAAGTAATAGTAATAATAATAATAATTAATAATAGTAATAATAATAGAACAACATGGAGAGGATTAGTACATGAAAGACCACCAAACAAGCCAGGTCATGCAGCGTTTGGAAATAAACATCAACCATTTCCCCTGTGTAGCAACAACTCCAAATGAAGGGGACCACATTCCCCTCGTCCCCCTCCAGCCCCCCAGGTGGGTTTAGAAGCATTAGATACAAACTGATGGCTGTCCAATCAGTCTGGGTAAGTTTCCTATTTCTTTGCAAGTTATGGTTTAGAAAGAGGAAATGAAGCTGCAGTTCCTTTTGATGGTTTTTAAAACTACTACAAGAAGGGTTTGAAAGCTGGTTTTCAATCACAAGGGGAAAAACAGAACTCATTTTTTGTTGCTGTCAAGAATTGGATTTGATTAATACTGAGGTAATATTAAAATAAATTTTATTTTACCTGTAGCTCTAACTGCTGTACAACCTGCATTTGTACTCTACATTGGGCTGTACTTCTATCATCCAGCGCATGCTCACTGTTGAGATGTCTGTAACAATACACAGAAAATCATTAAGTGAAATGGATAAACAAAAAGGAAAAAGTAGTTACCAGGATGAA